>NW_012150063.1:4318855-4450378 GCF_000956105.1 Propithecus coquereli | reverse complement strand
AAAGGGACTCTCCAAAGCCATCTGGGTGCTAGGCACTGACTAGCTGCCTGGAGCAGCAACTAGGTTGAGAGACCGTGTTCCAATGTCTGGTCCACGCCTTTCAGGACAGAAATTGGATGGTCTTTTAACAGTTGCTCAGCAACAGACTCAGATTCTGAAAATTCACAGAAGCAGCTATGGAAACAAAAGTTGCAAAGTATGACGTTAATATGAGACTGACCCATCACTCCCTCACCAGGGACCATCCAAAACCACCAGCTGGGTATGCGAGTGCAAGCAGTGGTTGAGAGTAGAGACCCAAGAGGTCAACTGCCTGGGTTTGAATCCCAGCTCTCTCACTTATCTGTGTGACCTCGAGCAAATTCATTAACCTCTCTGTGCCTCGATTCTTTCTTCTATAAAATCTGTGCTATAATAGTAAGCTTTAGCATTGGTTACTGTGAAGATTAAATGAGATAATTCATGTTCAGGACTTAGCAGAATGTTCTCTATTGCTGTTCCCTAAGTGCTTAGAAAGTGTTCCCTATTATTAATAAGTCGAATTCACTGGAAGGTTGCTTGGCAAGCCCTGAATCAGAACAAAGAGCCCTTGAGGAGATAGGTCCCCTTAGCTTGGAAGACAGCAATGAAACATCCCTCATCCCCACATCAATGAACATCCTCTGGTCACCAGGCAGTACTCGTTCTTCACATCCAACACCCCCACCGCACCCCCAGGCCAGGCTGGAGAAGGTTGACACATCTGGCTTCTCTGAATCCTTTTTTCCATGTGAACCACCTCTTGTCTGTTGGCCCATTTTTTTCTTTCCGTTTAAAGTGCAATGTCTTCCCACAGTCTTAGTACACATTATACCTCCACCCCACCCCCACCTAGGGCAGTGTTGATTCAATTAGAACCACTGTCCAAGCTTCGGCTGGGGCGCCCAAGGTCAGAGCCCATGTGCAGAAATCACATTACTTTCCCTATGAATCACAACCCATCATTTCATATTGGTGTCAGCAAGATTTAATCTTTCAGTAAGAGCTACACATGCATTTTACAGTTGTATAGTTCCTGCTTTTTATTTTTTTTTTCTGTTTAGAGCACATGTAATTTTATTTTAGGTTTATTACACTATTTGCCTCTCACAATGAAAACAATACATGTTTGCATATTTTTTCACATAACTAGTATGTGACCTTTGACCTCAATATTTTTACTTAGCTGAAAGTTGACTACTTCCATTCTGACCATCATGTTTTCGAATGGCTGGCTTTGGAAATCTCCTAGCCTGATCATGTAACTGTTGACTTGACATTTTCTCTCCAACTTCCAAAAGCACCTTACATTCAATACGTCTAAGACCAAACTCATAATCTTACTCCCAACACTAGGTCTTTTTCTAGGGTAGCTTTATCTGAATGATGGCACCTCCATCCATGCATATCTGAACAAGCCTGGAGCCTAGAGGTCATTCTTGATACCCTCTCTTCCTTGCATAACACATGCAATCCATCTTCAAAGTTGTAGCTCCTGAACATCCCTTGAATCCATCCACTTCTCTCCATCTTCAATGCCTTGTCTCTAAGTCCAATCCACCTTGGTTTCTGAGCTAGACTATAATAGCCTCCTCACTGGTCTCCCTAAATTCCTTTCTGGCACACTGATGCTCCATTCTTCATTCCCTCTCTCTTTCTCTCTCTCTCTCTCTTTAGAGGCAAGGTTTTGCTCTGTTACCCAGCTGGAGAGCACAGTGGTAATCGTAGCTCACTGCAGCCTCAAACTGCTGGGCTCAAGGAACCCACCCATCTCAGCCTCCTGAATAGCTGGGACTATAGGCGCACATCACCACATCTGGCTAATTTTTTAATTTTTCATAGAGATGAGGTCTCTCTATGTTGTCCAGGCTGGCCTCAAACTCCTAGCCTCAGGCGAACCTCCCACCTCAGCCTCCCAAAGGGCTGGGACTACAGGTGTGAGTCTTTGCACTCAGCCCTCCATCCCCTTATCAACCATTATTGATGAAGGGAACTTGTTCTGTTTTCCAGATCATCTATGGTTTCTAATCTTCTTGCACATCAACTCATCAGGCATCCTTGCTAAAATGCAGCATGCATCTATGGAGATTCTAATTCATTAGGTTTTGAGTGGGATTTCAGAATTTATATATTTAATAAATACCTTGAAATAACTCTGACATAGCTAGTCTGTGAATGAGCACTCGAGGCCACTGGCTACAGGTCACCAGCTCCATACTTAGCTCATTTTAGAGATGGCCAAACATGTTTCCTACATGAATCAAGGAATGAGCACCCATCTGACAAATACTTTTTGAGCCCGCACTATGTGCCAGGCTGATCAAGGATGGGGGATACAGTAGTGAGTAAAACAGACAAAAGTCCCTATCTTCATGGTATTTACATTCTAGTGGTAGGAGACAAACAAAACAAACATTAAACTAAAATACATGGCATATATATTTTGGAATACGTTAGAGGTAGCAAGTGCTGTGGAGAAAAATAAAGCAAGTTGAAGGATGGGGGGATAGAGCTGTGGAGGGAGGGCAGGTTGCAGTTCCCAGGTGGTCAGAGGAGACCTCACCGGGAGAGCAGCAATGGAGTAAAGAAAGACTTGAAAGAGAAGGCAAGCGCGAGCCACGCGGGTAACTGGAAGAAGGGCTTTCCCAGACGAAATTGAAAAGGAGCAAGCAAGCTTTGTTCTTCTAGAATTCTCCAAAAGAAAAACATGCTCTGCAGATCCATGTCCATGCTTGTCGTCCTCAACTCCAAACTGGAGAAGATATTCCCAATACAATGTGGTATTTCTCACCTGGTTGTCCTTGCTCAAGTATTCCCTCTGCCTGAAAATCTGCTCTGGGCCCTTCAGCCTGGAAGCTTTACCGACTCAGCATTTTTATGCTCCGCCATATCTGGGCATCCTTCTGCTATGGGCATCAACGACACAGCCTTGTATTTCTGGTTTACATGCTTGCCTTCCAATCCCCACGTTGTCTGTCTTTTTCTTATCTATTATCATATCCTTAATGCACAGCAAAGTACTGTGCCAGAGTAGATTATTAATAAGTGCTAAGTGCAGAAAAGAAAGAATGAGGAAGGAAAGAATAGAAGGGAGGTAGGAGAAAGGGAGGGAGGGAGAGAAGGTGGAAGGGAGGGAGGGAAGACGGAAGGAAGAAAGGGAGCCCTAACTTCGTGTTAAATGCAAGGATAGGCGTTAATATGACATGGTGGTAGATTTGCAAACCCAGGAGTCCTGGTGGCCAGTCCTGTGGAAGGGAACGCCTTCATTCTTCTACCATCCTTCTGTAGTCTCTGTGGAATTGCCTGCAGGTACAGGTGAATGGCCATAAGATATGGTAGTAATAATAATAATAATAATATCCCTTCTGGCTCCCCCAGACCATCCTTCCTCCTCTCTTTTTTCACTTGCTTTCCTCTGGCTTCAGAGCCTCCATAATCCCCTTGGGAGCTCAGGAGCTCTCTGACAAAGCTCCCCCAGAGCAAAGGAAATGAGGTTGGGAATCCTCTTAGGGAACCCAAGGAGGGTAGGGACTTGGAACTGGATTGAACAGGGACCTGAAATTGACAGGTTTCATGGGAGACATGTCTCCTGAACTGGCCGCAAATGAACCTGGGGCCACTCGGCCTTCTAGTGCTACCAGAGGGTCTTTCAAGGATGCCCACAGGCCAGGGCCACCATGCTGCACTGCTCCAGGGAGGCCATTCCTCCTGGGCTGCAAGGAGGAGCTTTTTCTCTCTGGATCAGCGGGCCAGAAAGGAAGCGTACTTGGTCCCTGTGCCACAGGACTCTTTCTTGCCCACTGCACAGAGACCCCTTCTCCACAGCAACTGTCTGTCCTCCGTCACTCCACCCTGTCCCACATGTTCCCCATCCCCAAAAAAACCTTCCCTCCATTGGCTTTTTCTATCACTTAAAGAACAAGACTTTACTACAGGGAGGGGAGATCGGGGTACAGGGCCTGCACCCCAATTGAGGCAGAAAAAATGCAAGAAGGGTGAAATGGAGAGAGGTGAGGGGTCCAGCTTGAGCTCAGGCCGGGCCTCTGATTCTAGAAGCTCTGGAGAAACTTGACACCAAGGCCAGGTCCTGAGCCAGGGCAGGGGAGGGAGTAAACCATCTTCCCCAGCAGGAAGTGAGGGGAGAGAGAGAGTGAGCTGGGGAAGCGCTCTGTTTTCTTTGGCCTCCTCCAGCCCTGGAGGGAACTCAGAGAGAGGGAGAGAGGCCAGAGGGAGGAGGATGGGGCTGCCTGAGAGATCCGGCTTTTGTGTCCTACCCTCCCCTGGGAGGTGGAGGCCGGAGGGGGAATGCTGGAGGGAGCACCCAGGCCAGGCCCAGGTTTCTCCCTGCTGCTCCCTATAAAACATGGAAGGGAGCTGGAATGAGAGGCCGGTCCAGTGAGAATCTGGAGTGTGACAGGGAGTGGGCGGGCTGGAGGTGAGAGCTGTGGGGGTTTGGTGTAGGAGGAACGGAACTAGCCTAAAAGCAGAACTCAAACACTGCAGGCGGCCACGGTGAGTTTCCTACATTCTCTTCAGCCTTGATGTCTAGGCTTTTCCCCCAAAGGGTTCTGCTCCCTGCCCAAGGAAAACCTTGACCTTGTGCACTGCTCTCTCCACCAGAACAGAGCGTAGGGTGTCACCCTGCGAAAGGCTTCAGGCAGCCAGAACTTCAGAGTCCCAAGGTGTCTCCTGAGTATATGCTGAGACACAGACAGATGTCATTCTATTCCTAACACAAAGAACTTCCTTAATAGCGACTCCCTCCCTAGCCCTAATTCTCCCAGAGACTCCAACCTCAAATGTCATCCTAACTCCAAACTCAAACCTAACACCCATCCCTCACAGGAACCCCGACCCAGTCTCAACCCAAACACTTCAAAATTGCTAAGTTTAACCCCACACATTTATCCTCAACCAAATCCTAAGCCTTATTGTCACCCCCAAATCCAGACTCTCACCTTGATGTAAATCACAAACTAGACCCGCCCGTGGGTGTCCGCTATGGGGTGATAATTAACAAAAAGGAAGAATTAACACGTATGGTGCGTCTATGAGGTGTTAGGACTGTGATTGACTTTTTCCATTTTACTGCCATATTTACTTAATACCAACCCTATGACTTAGGCACTACTATTATAATCCTTTTACGGATGAGAAAACCAAGGCTCAAACCAATCAGGCTGGTTACTCTGGTAAGGTGCCTCCAGCCTGGCATATGACTGCTGGAGTCATCTGCTCCCATCGGCAGTATCTTGCAGGGCGAGTGTGAGGCCTCAGCTGGGATGTCTTCTGTCTGCATGGGGAACATTATGGCTGCTCTAGATGCCAAACCAAGCCCCACCATATGAGATCCAGCTGAGGTCTCTGCTCAGATATTGAGAGGGAGTTAGCCCTGCAGACTCGGAGCCTGGAAACACTTCAGAGTGACACAAGAATCATTCTTGTGGGAGAGGTGGGAAGGATCAGATCCAGGAAAATCCCCTCAAACCTGGTCAACCCTCAGCCCCACAGAACCACTAAGGACCCCACAACTGCAGCCCTTACCTCACCATTTTTGGGGTCCTCTTTCTAATCAGCCAACCCTACCTGGGCTCCTCTAGTATTCTGATCCATCCTGGGGAATGTGCCACGTAAAATGGCACTCTAAATCACAAGCTCCCCAAGCCTTCCAGAACACAGTGAGGGGAGTCCTCAATCAAGGCAAGGATGACAACCTTCTAAGCACCATGGTGTATCCCACGCACACACTGCAGATGGGCTCATTCATACACTCACACGTCGTCCTGGGCAGGACTTCTCCAGCTTCTTTTCTCTGCCCCAAACCTGATAGTTTCCCTAGTGCGGTGAGGAAAACCAATAGAAGTCCGACCTCCCGCATCCTAGAAGAGCTCACTCAGGGGGATGCTGGCCTGCAAGACTCCCTGGGCATCATCAGGTCTGGGCCAGACCAGAAGAAAATCACATACTCTCTGGAGTCCTCCATTCCTTCCCGGATCAGGGTTTTTATGGCCAGGAAGTCTGTTCGACCATGAAGGACCACACCAAGAAATGCTTAGCACCTCTCATCCTCACCACTCTCCATCAATGTTGAAAAGGTGACCCAGTCAGGAAACCCTGGCCACAAAGAAGCCTAGCCAGAGATCAGCAGGGGGACCCAGGCTGTGGCCCGAGGTCCTCTAGCTTTAAAGCCAATAGAAATCCCCTCATGGCTACTGGATACTGGCCTATAAGCACTGAACACCTTGGCCACACAATTCTTGGCCCTTGTGTTGCATGTTGGCGTGACCCGAAGCCTTTCCCAAACCAGTCTGGGCATCCCTTAGGCAGCCTGCAGTGACCTCCTGAAGCCACCTGTGTCCAGTGCCATCTTGTTCTTCCTCCTCCCTCCTCCCACATTCATCTCCCTCTCATATCCAACCTGAGTGTTCTTTTCCTTCTGCCCTTGTCCCTGTTGGCCATTTGGGAGCCATAACCTGGAGTCAGTAACAATGATAGGAATTATAATTGGCTCCTGGAGGAGGAGGGGTGAGTGGCCTAGGCAGAGTAGGACAGGAGGAGGGAGAGGCTCTGGAGAGGGAGGTGTGAGGGCTCTCATGGCAATCACTCCCCTGTTGTCTCTGTGTGGAACTTAAGAGACAGGGCTCCATGTCTGCAGAGAAGTGGGGGCCTGGTGACATGGAGTCTTCAGTCCTCCCCTGAAAACTGCAAACTCTTGTGGCTGTGAACCCACTATCCGCAGAGCCCCTCCACATTCCACAGATGCAAGCAAAAGTCAGACTAGACTAACCATCTCTGAGAGGGGCTGATGAAGATGTGGCCATCAGCACCCCAGATGTGGCTCAGCCATGGCTGCCGCCAGGGCTGCTGTGACTATGAAGAGACACGTAGACTCATACGGGGATGGGGATGGGGGCCGAAGGAGGGGACAGAGCTGCTTCCGGGTTCCAGAAGGGGCACAGCTCTGAGGAAGAGAGAGGTCGGTATCTGACTTCATGCAAATAGTCCCCTTGTTCCTGCAAAATTAAATTCCTGCAAATAGATATTCCACCCTCAGCCACCCGAAGCCTCATTACCCCATTCTACACTCTCCTCTGGCTGCTGCTGCCCATCCTGACCTCAACTTCATTAGGACCCTTCTCTGCTGGTGGCCAAGGCGTCCTCCTTGGGCACCTCCTGACACAGAGGGGAGGGCAGCAACAGCCGCCTCTGTCTCTGGGAAATGGAGGGAAATGTCGGTCTCGGCCCGGCAGGTCAGCCTCTGTCGTAAGCCTCGCTAATACCCAGCATTCCAGGCGTCATAAAGATGAAGGGTCCCACAGCCCTGCTCACAGGCCCCTGCACATAAACACCCCCAATGATAAAGCTCCCTGCGCCATCGCTCGCGAGGCCCATTTACTTCCCACTTTGTTTTGAATTTTCATCTCAGGAGAAGTTTGCAAATGGCTAACAGCAGGAACTTTCCAGAAGTTACAGAATATAATCAGTGCATTCTCAGCCTTGCCGTTCTCAGGCAGAGCTCCCCCAAGGAGTTGCCTGCCAGGGAGCAGAGGAGGCAGGAGGCTGATGGTAGCCACTAGCGCCTGGGATACGAAGAAGCCGTGGAGGACCACCTTGCCCGGGCTTCACCTCTGGGAGAGCTTGGTCCACAGCCCATCCGCATCCTTGTCCTGCTCCTGAAAATGAGGAGACAAGCCCACACGATGCTATTCTGGGAGGATTAGTTATCTCAACATAGAACATCTCTCCTGGGCAGGAAGTTCTTCTTTAAATATAGCCTGAACCCCTCCCATTGCAGAATCAGCCATTTCCTTTGGTCAGGCCTCAGGCGAGGGGAGGTGGATGAAGCCACCTGTCCCTGACCTCTGCTAAGGAGCCACAGCCGCATCACTGAGCTTGCCAAGACCCCCAACTAACACACTTCTCTACTGCGTGCTGCGGCTCCGGGATCAACCCGCCTCTGGGGGGAAGGCCGAGCACTGGGTTTTTCAGCATCACCCTGTCCCTTCAATGGGATCTCTAGGGACAGCTTACTGTAGACCACAGGAAACAAAGCCTCTTTTAGAAACACTGCCCTCCTCCAGTCATTTCCAAAGAGCCAAACAAATACCTGCTAGGTGCTTCCCATACTCCAGCACATCTAATTTTATCCTTACAACCCTGCATGTGCAGAAATATCACCAGCATCTGAAATGTGAGGAAACCTCCTCAGAGAGGAGATAAAAATTCACCTGAGTGCTCGTTTCCACAGCACATACAATAAAACTGGAAAGGTACAGAGAAGATTAGCATGGCCCCTGCTCAAGGATGACACGCAAATTTGTGAAGTGTTCCATATTAAAAAAAAAAAATTCACTTGAAGTCACAGAGCTAACAGATGACAGGGCCAGGACTCAAACCCGGGTATGAGACGCCAACCTGCGCTTTCTCCTCCAGGTCACACTCCCACCTGAGGAGGCAGGAGGGCTGGACCCTGCCATGTGCCCCAGGGCCTCACAGTGTGCTCAGCTGTGACAAGCCAGCACCCGGGCGCACACCCAGACTTACACTTCCCACAGCCCAGGCACAGGATTCCCAGCAGCCACACAAGGCCAAGGGGCAGCCAGAAACATTGCTCCTTCCTCCCTTGGAGGAGAATGAATTGCTTTTAGAGTTCCACATGGAATTAAAGATTTATATGGATTATTTAGGTCAGATGGGTTGAAATCAAGGCAGACTCCCAGGAAGAGGGAAGATCATGGTCAGTTTTACAAAGAAATGAGATTCTTTGTGGCAGAAAGGAAAGAGAAGAAATCCCCAGAGCAGAGAGGGGACCAGCTCAAGGCAGGAGAAGTGGGTCCACCGCCGTGGGGAGGGGCTGGGGACCAGGAAGGGACACACACTCTGTGGGCCTCAGCTGGCCATCTGCAGTGCTCCCATCCCAGAGCCCAGAATCCAGATCCCCGCGGGGGCCACAGCCGCCCTCCTCACGCAGTCTACTCCACATTCTTCACATTCTTTACGCTCAATTAAGGAGAAATAATCAGGGAGCGAGCAAGGCCAGGGCGGCCATGCCCCACGCTGGCAGGATTACGTGTGCAGAAACAGCCCCTCAGACCCCAGACTCGAGAGGCCTTGGGGGGATAGGAAAGCAAGCAATGAGGACAAGTGTGTCCCTCTGTGCTCTGCAGAGACAAAGGAGAGTGAAGGAAAGGGGCAGGGGTTGGGGCCAGATTAGGAAAGAAAAGGAGACAGGAAGACAAGGCCAGCGCAAAGGGAAGGTGTGCAGCCCAAAGACCTCAGCCATTGTCTCCTAATCATGCTACTGTTTCGCCGCAATCGCCATCATCAAATGCCCTTCGAGACCCTCCCGGATGCTTGGAACACTATTTGGCTTCATTAGTTAGTGGCATGTGCTGATTAAGTGTGTCATGGGAAAAGTGCCTTTCTGTGGTCTTCCCGATACACTGTCCTTAGTCTGCAGAGGGATGCCGTTCTTGGCCTCAGTGGAGCATGCGTGGTATGTCCTTCTCTTGGACCCAGTAAGCCTGGTCAGCCATGCCAACCTCCTACTCCCCCAAGCCTCTGTCCACAGGCTGCCTCCCTTACCCTCTCTAGAAACCTTCCCTGACTTCCCCGGCAGACCCAGAGTCTCTTTCTGGGTTCCCCCTTCATCTGATATATGTAATCAATGCAGCTCTTTTCATGCTGTTTTGTACCTGTAGGTGTATATGTCTATATGCACACCAGAATGAATAATAACTAAATGAATGATCATTATTATTTATTGAGCATCTTCTATGTGCCAAGAATTATATTAGCACTTGATAGATGACCTCATTTAATCCTTTTAACATCCTAGAGGTCATTAGTATTATTATCCCAATTTACCCATGAGGAAGTTAAGACCGAGAAAGGTTAAGTAAGTTGTCCAAAGTGATCCAGCTAGTCAGTCAAGGAAGGGAAACTCCAACACAGGATTGTAAAAGGCCAAAACCCATGCTATCATTCTAACACTAAAATGTTTGAACGCAGGGTCTATATTTAGCCTTGCTTACCACTGCATGGCAAATAATATGTGCTCCATACATGAAATGGATGGACGGATGGACAGATGGATGCACGGATGGATGGGCTCTACAGAGTTCCAGCAGTGAAGCTGAGCCAAAAAAAATTCTCTTCCCATCTCCCTTATGATCAATGGGTCAAAGCTGAGAAATGATTTGTTAGACCAAAGACTCACTCTATGCTCTTTGTTGGGTCCCAGATTGTGGCTACCTGTTAGGGCACAGTCTGTGGCCACTTTGGAGCTTTAGTCTGTGACCATATTGGGGCCTCAGTTTGTGGCCACTTTGGGGTCTCAGCCTATGGTCAGAGATAGGACCCAGTTGATAATCGGGGTGGGAATCAGTCTGAGCGTATGTTGGATGACCAGTTTGCAGCTGGTACAAATTGGAGGAAGAGAAGACATCTCCACCAAGCTCATTTGTGGATGCAGCGAAAATGGCCACTTCTCAACCCAGAAGCCCTTGTTCCTGGGCAGTGAGAGGTGAAGAGATGATACGTGTGAGAGTAACTGGGTGTGTGGGAATGTGCAGGCCAGAGGGCCCCGGGAACAGGGGCGAGGGGACGTACCCGCTAGGGGTGCACGATGTGCTCCTTGTGAGCCCCACATATGTGAGAGTGCATGGTGTGGCACACGTGTGTGCTGTGTGTGTTGGGGCGACAGAAGCTGGGTAGGGTGTGGGAGAGACAAGCACGCACCTGTAATAACATTGGCTTCAGACGCTAGGAGACAAGAAATTCCCCCAACTGTTTTATCAGAGCCGAAGTTACCAAATTACGTTGTTGTTTTAAATTTGAGCTTCTCTGCCTGCAAATGGGGGGATCTCAGGTTCACGAGCTTAATGCTTGGCTGGGTCTGGAGCTCCACTTCCCAACCCAATCGGGACTCCCACAACTCCCAGGACCAAGGAACAAAAGTCTTCTCTCTCAGGGCTTTGAAGTGGAAACACTAACTGCTCCCTTTAATTAGAAAGAAACCCCCTATTGTTCCTGCTTTATTACTGTGGGGTGGGGGGATTCTGAAGAGCAGAGGATGGGTGGGGGAGGAGAGCAGGGGGCAAGAAATCTCTGTTTAGAATAGAGGATCTCCACACTCGGTCTCCATGCACAAACCAGACTTCTTTCAACCCCTGATCAACAATGATTTTACTGAGCATCTCAGCCTTCGATTAGACGTTATAGGAAAGATGCAAGACAAAGTCTCAGCCCTCAAACAGTTTATAATCTAGGCAAGGGAGGCAGGGCAGGGGATGAGAAATGAAGAACAATTAAAATCATTCCTGTCAATATAAGCAATAAGAACTTAGGATAAATAGAGTGGGGAGACAATCCCACAAGACAACCTCCTAAGAAAATTCTGAGGGTGGTGTCTAGGGACCAGAGCTGGACGCCGCAGACTGGAGAGACTGGCAGAGAGAATTGGGGGCAGGGGTTACTCCCATGCCACGCAGGGCAAATGGCCTGTGCAAAGGCACAGAAGTAGGAATGGACACAATTTCTTTGAAGGCAACAGGTCTGCTTATAGAGGAGGATGTGTGTAGGGAATCTACAGGAAATTGGGCTGGATAGAGCAGACTGAATCGAGGAGTAGAAATCACATGGGAGAATAGCCTTGATGAGATCTTTAGGGAGCCACTGGGCCTTCCTGAGCTAGGGAGTGACCCAGTAAAAAGTGGCCCTTGGGGAGATTAATCTGGCAGCCCTGCACAGGAGAGCACGGAGGGGAGAAAGTAAAGGCAGAGAAACCAGTCGGGGAGCTCCTGCAGAAACCCAGATAATGATGGCTTAGACTAAGGTGATGGCAGTGGAACCAGGAAGGAGAAGGTGAGTCTGGGATAGATTTCAAAGGAAGAAACAGGACGTGTTGACAGAACAGATATAAGGGGATGAAGGAGGGAGTCAAAGACACCTCCAAAATCTCCAGTCTGGGAGACTAGGAGGGTGGTGGAGAGGGGAAGGGAGTAGAAGCTGCCCTTGCAGGGAACTGGGACCTAGAGGAGGTAATAAGGAAAGCCTCCAAAAGTTTCGTCCTCCCTTCCAGAACCAAAAGATGTCCGGAACCCAGCACTCGGAGGACAGCAACCCCAGGGAAGGAAGGCCCTGTTCCCTGAGACTGGGAACACCAGTAATGAGAACAACCTTTGTACAATCTGGTTTCCATGCTCTTCAACATGATTCACACCTATACCTCATTTGATCCTCAAAACAACCACCACTGGTATCATTAACCCCATGTTGCAGATGAAAAAACTGAGACCCAGAAAGGCTAAATAACTTGCTCAAAGTCACACAACTAGTCTAGGGCAGAGCTGGGAGCAGAAGCCTTCTGGCTTCCAGCTCAGACCCCTCCCAAAGCCTACTGGCAGACCAGAGGAGGGGAGAGGTCTGGAGCTGCATGTGCCCGAGTCACTGGGGGCAGGAAGTCTGGGGCTCAGAGAGAGGGTCCACTGCCAACTTCAACCACACCCTCAGCCTGCTCCTCACACTCACATAGGGTGTAAGTCGGGAGCCCAGGGTTGGAAACGCCAAGTCTAATCAGACCTCACAAGCCCACAGATGGTTTGAATCAACGTGCTACCTTGATAGGAATAATGAGGAGTCCTGAAGACAGTCTTGTGCCAGCTCCGCCCATCTGGACAGAGAACCACATCTTCCATAAGAGTCTCCCTGCCCAGGGTCCCCTCACCCCCTACACCAGGCAAATCCTTCACTAGGAAGTCCCCTAGTCCCACATCACACCTGCTCCCCAGCCCCCACCAGCAGAACCACCCACAGGTTTTCCAAAATCTTTGGCCTTCTGATTTGACAAACTCTGACTTCTTAGGCCTTTCTTGAGGCTGAGAACAGTTCCTAGGGAGAAATGAGTGACCAGGGGTCACAGGCTGGGGAATGTGGCGTGGGGCGATATGGTGGGGTAGACAGGCCTGGATCCAGACAAATGCAGCCCAGGCAAATGTCCCACCCATCCCTGGCAGAACAAGCATCCACAGTGTTCAATGTTCTATTCGTTCGACATGACAAATATCATCATGCCATTTCTTTTGATGGGACACCTAATCTAGGGCACCCAAATCTCATGAAGACTGAGATTAATAAATTTATGAGGCCACAGAGTCCCGGGAACAGAAGCGGACCTATGGATTTATAAAAACATTGCCTGTTACTGGGGGAGCCCACTGGAGCCAAGCCCCTGGAACAGCGGCAGTGACTCTCCCCAGGGAAAGCCCAGACTTGGGCCCCCCACCCCCTAAGCATAGCCCTTTGGGCAGGAACCTGCTCTAATGAAAATCTGGCCCTGCCCAACCCCCTGATCTAGCAAAGCTTGATTGGAAGCTTAAAAAACAACGAAGTTAATTTTTAAAAACCTTTCATTGAGTTCCATGAGACCCCTATTAATTTTATTGTTTCAATAAAGCATTTATTTAATTGTCTCCAGAAGGGCCCTGTTAAATGCACAGATGTTACCTGAGTCAGAAGGGAGGAAGCTGGGAGCCTTTTTTTTTTTTTTCACCCTTTCCCATTAGCACATTAGCAGGATTCTGTTATTGGATTAACTGATTGTCACCTTAAAAGTCACAAAGGAGAGCCCTTAGGGAATGAGACACAAGGCAGGTAAAGTCTGAGGAGAAGAGCAGGTCACAGTTGCAGGAAGCAGGGAAACCAGGCTCATAATAAAGAGGCTGCCTTTGGTTAAGACAGAGCAGAGGATTTTTTTTCTGCTGGTGAGGAAACACTTGCTATTTGGCCTCTGACACAGACTGATATCACTGAAAGAAATCAGAGGATGAGCATATTACTAGATGTATGGTGTCCAAATCATAGGAGGGGAAGGGCTCAGCTTGACTTGGGAGATCACTGGAATGTCATGTGTGGTCCTTCCACAACTGTCACTGAGAACCTACTGTATGCTGCCACTGCTTAGAGCTTGGGGCATACAGCAGTGAACAGAATAAAGACCCTGCTCTCTTGGTGCTTACATTCTAATTAGAGGAGACTAATAACAAAAGAAGTAAAAATATGACAACATAGCAAGATAATTTCGGAGAATGATAAGTGCTCTGAAGACATAAAACAGAGCAGTGTGGTAGAGAGTGGCCAGAGGAAGCCTGTCTGATGAGATGACATTTGAGCTTGACAGGGGAGCTGTTCCCTCTGCCTCAGAAGAGCTCCCCAGGCAGAGGGAACAGCAAGTGCAAAGATCCTGGGGCCCCAGGTTGAGAGGACCATTATCTAACTGCTAAGTAATCAGAGGAGTATTATCGACCTCTTTCATAAGAATATTTCAAGAAATGCCTCAGGACTGACACTCCAACATTCATCTCTGTGGTTTTGGGTATCTGCTTGGTGTCTGGCACTGAGTAGATGATCAATAAGGTAGACTTGAATAGCGGGGAAAGAATGAGAGGGAGGAGTTAAGGTAAATACTCACGGGAACTTCATTTAGCCAGATTATTTTTTAATTCAACAAGCAATTGAAATAGAAAGAGAGAAAAACAAAAACAAAATATCTCAGTCTATACATTAGGTCAATTTTTACCAAGCTAGGGAGGCCGGGGTAGCGGGGAGGACATGGGGTATACATCTGGGTCCACTAGAGAAATCAAAATTTAATGGAAGAAAGAGTAAATACTCCTAAAATTGTTATAGGCCCTGATTTAGAGCTTACAAAATGTTTTTGCATACACATACTCTTTCCAACAGTCTTGTGAAATAGAAAATAACAAACATTTAGTAATTGCCTATGGACTCTGACACCATGCTAAATGATGGGGATATATGGTGAGCAGAAGTCAAACAGGGTCCTGCCCTCATGGAGTTTATAGTCAGGAACAGACAGATTTCAATCAAATAACACGCAAATAAGAGAAATCACAACCACAATGGGTGCTGCAATGGATAGGTACACAGGGCTGCCCATCACAAGGAGTGACTGGGCTGTTTGTCCAACAGGAAGGAGTCCTGCTTTGGTCAGCAGTTGGGTGGGACCAATGACTCCAACCTTTCACCATCAAGGACCTCATTTATTCATTCTGCTTCCTCACAAACCCCAGATTTTAAAAGAGGCCACCTACCAGGGTACATTTACATAACAACTAATCTATTTCCCCATTTTTCTTAATGAACAACCAATGTCATTTACCAACACGAGATGTCCCCTGTGTGATCTAGTTCTGGCCATAATCAAAGAAAGTCAATGTTTCCCTTGAATGGGCAAGCTTATCACGAAATATATATAATTTCCTATAGGCTCTCTGAAATATTGGCAATAGCTTGCGGCCACTCCCCTCCCAATACATTTGCAGACCCCTGGAGACTTTTGGGCCCCAGGCTGGAAACTACTATTCTACGGTCATGCCCAAGGTTCCTTCCAACAAGGGGCCTCTCTGAATCAAGAAGCATAGCCCTCTTGTGTTCAGGCATTTTAGGAAGGAGCAATGGATGTGGAATAGAGAGGTCATGGAAGGCTTTCTGGAAAAAGAAAGGCTTGAGATGAGCAAGTGTTGGATAGGTGGAGACAGGGTGTTGTCAGGCAGGAGTAGCAGAGCTTGCTCTAAGATTGGGGAAGCAAGCAGCCAGACTGCAACAAAGTACTCGCGGATATAAGAATAGAAGAGGTAGGTTGCAACGAAATTTAAATGCCAGACTAAATTATCCTCCAAATGATGGGGAATCAACAAAGATTTTAGAACAGGAAAATGATGTGTTGGAAGCAGTGTTCTTGGCAGATGAATCTGGTGCCCGTACATGCTTTGAGGTGGGGAGAGAACAGTTAGGAGATCCAATCAACAGAGTTGATGTGGGAGGAAGAGCCTAGTCTTGGGAGGCTGACAATGAGAGAAAAAAAAAGAGCAAATCCAAAAGATACTTTTGAAAAGCACAGAACACGAATTTGAATTTGGAAACATCAAAGAGACTCCAAGGTGTCTAACCTTGGAGCCCAGTGGTAGAGAAACGACGTCACCACAGGAAGCTGGTGGTGGGGAAGGAGATGACAACTGCGTGGACATCTTAGGGAGCCTCTGCACACTGCACAGGTCATAGCGGTTACCTCTGGGCTGGGGCTGGAGGGGCGCAGGCAAGGTGGTTCTCACATCTTACTAAAGATAATCTTTTCTAATGGAGGGATTTCGTGCAATTTTTACTTCCTTTTTTGTGCTTTTTGGAATTTTTCAAATAATGATTTTAATTCCACATAGACTCCAGAGTCTTGGGTCCCCTCACCCCCTACACCAGGCAAATCCTTCACTAGGAAGTCCCCTAGTCCCACAGGGCCCACTGGAGTGTCTGAGAAACACTTCGTTGGGATTTAGTCTCAGCTTCTCAGTCTGTGGTTTTCTTTATTGGTAGTGGTGGGGGGCTCTCTTCAATGTGCCTCTTTCTGGCTCCCTCCTTTTCTCCCCACCGCCCCCCTTCCCCAGCAGGGCCCGCCTCTATCCTTTAAAGGCTCACATATCATCAAACACTTATCTTTTAACCAAGATTGCAGTGCTGGGCTTGGAAAGACTGACCTTGGGATTTTTGTAGCTGAAAGCAGCCCAGCCCAGCTCAGACTGTGAACTAAAATGTAAGACGGAACAAGGAAGAGCACAAGCTCTGCAGTCAGAGGTGTCTGCGTCCAAATTCGGGCTCTGCCTCCAAATAGCTGTCTTTGGGTATCTTACCTAATCTCTCTTTCTCATCTTGAAAACTGGAGATAATAATAGTATTTATCTCCCAGAGGTGTGAAGTGGATTAAGTGATAATGAAAGGTATTTAATGTGTGCTCTATTATTAGTATTAATAAGAACCATAAAATAATAAATTTTTATGACAAAACTTACTTTGTTGCTTAGAGGCAAAAATAACCTTAATGAACTTCCATCTTGGTTCCCATTGGTGACACATATTTGCCTCTCTGCCTCTCCTTTTGGACTTTTCTTTTTCCCAAACCAACAAAGAGCTGAGAAAAGACCCGGAATTATGGCCTGAGTCACTGCTTCTTGATTTCATGATGGTTTGTGCTGCCACTTAGGATTGGTGTGACATTCAGCAGATTCCTTCATCTCATGAGCCTCAATTCCTTCATCTATAAGATGAGGGTAATAATATTGACTTTGTGGTATGTGTCAAGAGGTTAGCAGTTTCTGGAACACAGCTGGCTTTCAGGACATGACAGTTCTCCATCGGCGTTCCAGGTAGGGGCCAGCTCTTAAGAGCTCTTTCCTGACTGTTTCCCACTCTCCCAGGATCTTCCACACTCTTTGTTTTAGTCCCCAGTGGTTTGGGATGAGTCTTCCCAAATACACGATAAACCCCTAAAGGCAGAAGCAGGGCCAAAGCCTCCTTAACTGTAAGGAGCAGTCTTCCTCCTGGGCCTGGGTCCAGGCTGGCCTCCTGGGGGAGCAGAGAAGGAGAGAACTGTCAGCCCTCTAGAGGTCCAGAACCAGATGCACGAACTCAACAGCCCCGTCTTCCTTCCTCTTCTCTCTACTTCCCAAACTGCAGCCCTGAGGTCACTCGAAAGAACTGCTTCTTTCTACTTGACCACAGCCTAGAAGAAAAGTTGTCCCATTGACTCAGGGCACATTTGGCTTTGTCGGAGAAGGTGTAATATGTTAGCTCCTCAGCTCTCATCCGCATCACCCTGACAACGACAATGGCCTCTGCTCCACCAGCCCAGGCTGCCAGAGGCCATCCATCACCCATTGATCCGATAGCCAACAATCCGATAGCCATCCCTCTACCTGCCACTCCATCCGCCCAGAACAGAGGCCCTGGGCTTCTGCCCCCCCTGTTCTCCCTCCCCTTAAGAGTCTTCAGGACACAGTCTCTATTCAAGGCAGGGTCCTGGCCCCAAAGCAGCCCCTCACCCCTTCTCTTAGGTACCTCTCAGCCTTCTCGGGAACACCAACCCCCTCTCCAGTCCTCAGACCCACCCACACCCCAGCTCCTCCAACCAAAGGAAACAGTGAAGGAGGGGGGCACATGTCTCAGAAAGCCAGAAAAGGACAGAAAGAGAAACTGTCACAGAGCATCTCTCTGGGCTGCTGGGTGAGGCTGAGCAGGAGGGAGCGGGGAGGAAGAGAGAGCCAGGCTGTCCCTGCTCTCAGCCACCGTGGCAGGAAGGGCGCATGAGAGGGACACCCTGGACTACAGGTTCAGAGGCCGAGAAGATGGAAAGCGACCAGACCAAGCAGGGAGAGCTCTGAGAGCCTACAGAGACTTTTGGTTTCCGGGTTCTGGGAGGGCCTCACCCTCTGATAGGGTCGTGGAGCTGAAACGGCTCATGTTCCCATCCTGAGACCCACGGAGGGGAACTAAGCTCTTTTCCAGAAATGAGTGGAAGGATCTCTCCTGAGCCATGGCTTTCTCTGTCTTTGTCTGACCACCTTTCTCAGGATTCAGTTTATTGTCTGTCTCCATGTTTCTTCATCTTTGTCTATCTCTGCCTTCTCTCTCTCTTTCTCTCTCTCTCTTTCTCTCTCTCTCTCTCTCTTTCATTCTCTCTCCCTCTTTCCCCTCTGTCTGTCTCCTCTGTCTCAGATAATTTCTTGGGGACTCTGCCTTGGGGCTCCCGCTCTCCAGTGTGTAGGAAACCTAACCTTCATCATCTGTTTTTTATATTTTGGAACCGCCAGCTTCACTTCCTACCTGGGGGAGGTGGGGGTGGAGGAGCTGGCTGCCTGCTTCCTTTCCACCCCCACCCCCACCCTTTTCAGAATCAATCCCCTCCCCCAAAGCCTTGTGCCAGGGAGGACAAGCTGAGGCTGTCCCTGTTCTCAGCCACTGTGGTATCAGGAGGCTCAGCCCAGGTCCTGATTCATGGTCTTCCTTCCTTAGCTCACCAGGGTGTTGGGGAAGTGGTGAGGCCTCTTCTGATGGACCACTGGTTTGCTGATTTGGGAAAAAGTGAAAATTCCAGGCCCAGAGAGCCCAGGAGGCTGAGATAATTCACCACTGGGAACCAAGATAGAAAGTGATTTGAGACATTTCTGCCTCCAGGCAGAGTTACAGCCAACCAAGTATCTAACATGTTGTCACAAATGTTTATTTGTTTAATATTATTAATACTAGTAATAGATTATACATACTGAGGGCTTATGCTATGCCAGGCACTTTATGTTTTTGTATTTCATCCACTCAGCAACTCTATGTGGTAGGTACTATTATTATCACCCATTTTCTTAATGAGAAAACTAACACAAAGAGAGGTTAACTAACTTGTCTGAGGTAACTCAGCTGATGAGACTGAATCTCTGATTCCAAAGCCCAAGCTCTTTACATCGAGTTTTCCAAGACCTGAGACATGTATTTTATACATTTCCTTCCAAAGGACAGAAGCCACAGAACTGTGAGAATATACCCTCAAGATCCCAGCGAACTGCGTACCCCAGTTGCAGAAGCATTGTCTCTAACTCTCTACTTTCTGGGAGACCTTGAAGAATTGGTTGGCAAAGATTAAATGGAAATGCTAGATGAGGATGTTTCAGGAAGGGGGACCAGGAGAGAGGGCACTGATGGGAAAGTGCAGAGGATGGCTTCGAAGCCAGAGATAGCACTGCCACCAGGCTGGGGAGTCTGACTTTGTGCAGGAAAATGAAAAGGGAGGCACAGGGCTTGGTGGAGGCCTGAAGGCCAGTTCAGTTTATCCTCCAGGCTTTCAGGTAGGAGAATGATACTCCAAAAGAGGTGTCTGAGAGCTGGCCTGGAAGGGGAAAGGTAGACAATAAAGAAGGCTGGGTGCGATGGCTCATGCCTGTAATCCCAGTACTCTGGGAGCCCAAGGCAGGAGGATCACTTGAGCTCTGGACTTCAAGACCAGCCTAAGCAAGAGTGAGACCCCGTCTCTACTAAAAATAGAAAAACTAGCCGGGTGTGGTGGCACATGCCTGTAGTCCCAGCTACTCGGGAAGCTGAGGCAGAAGGATTGCTTCAGCCCAGGAGTTTGAGGTTGCTGTGAACTAGGCTGATGCCACGGCACTCTAGCCCGGGCAACAGTGAGACCCTGTCTCAAAAGAAAAAAAAAAAGGAAGGCTGCTGGGCAGGAGGTTGGTATAACAATGAAGGCAGCCTAGGAAGATCTAACAGAAACATGCAGAAAGAAGGTATTTAAAAGACACTTTTGAAGAAATTTAGCATTTTGGAGTCTGGGCCATCTGCCTCCTTCCCAACGATTGGTATCTAAGCTAGTGTTTTGCATAGGGTGGAGGTGTGGCAGAAGGAGCAAGAAAACATAGTGTGTTCGAAGTGCTGAGCCTTCCCAAACCAGCACAGACACTCCGGTCTGAGCCCTGGGAGACAGAGAGAGGACTGCAGTTGAAGGCTCTCCTGTGAAGATGGCACTGAGGCCTCCCAGCAGGACAGTGGCCTGAGGACTCTGGCCTGTAGGGCCCTGCCTGGTCTTCAGATGGGTGGGCAGACTGCAGAGGGTGGGGGGGCTGCAGCAGCATTTCACGTCTTTCAATTCTTTGAAATGGTTCCTCTCCCTGGGTGGCAAAAAAAAAAAAAAAAAAAGGAAACAAGCAAAATTTGGTTAAGAACTCAAAAACTGCCAATTCAGAAACTCTAATCTGTTCAAAAAGTTCAATTCCTTTCTTTCAGAAGCCAAAAACCTGTTTCCATCTCAGATTGTATATGTCTGTGTGTCTGAGAGCTGGTGAGGGAGACAGGGTGAGAATGAGAGGCAGACAGTTAAAATGTCTTTGTTCCCGTGTGCAAGGCTACTGCTCCGCGGGCTTGTGTGTGTGTGTTGTATGTGCATTTGTGCCTGCTGCGCAGGCCCCTGGGGGCATTGAACTTTCAAATCATAACAGAAACACTGAAGCTTGGCAAAGATATCACAGGAATAATTATCTAATTTCAGAACATGTTATTATAATACCTACATGATGTGTAACGAACTGAACAATGTTCACGTTATATTCATCTCCTCTGAGTTGCAGACCCACAATACCAAGTTCTACCCTCAGAGGCTTCCCCAAGACACAAGAGCAGAGCAGGCCCCAAAGAAAACTCTTCAAGGAATATTCCTCCAGAATGGCTTCCTCATGGATTGAGATGTTTGGCTAGGTAGATATCTATGGGGAAATTGCTGGAAGGGAGACAGAGCTTATCTTGGGACAGCAACTATTCCACCCAGTAAAGCAGACCTGGAACTGGTAAGGAGATGACAGCCATATTGGAGTGACAGAGGCAGACAGGCTTTCCCTGAGTCAGCTGTGGGCCAGGGGGCCTTATGATCCACCCAGCTCCCCCTTTTCCCCAGGGGGTTGAATTGGACGAAGGCTCAGTGTGAGGGGAATGTTTGCTGTTTGCTGCTGTTCCCTGTTGACTTTAGCCAGTAGCTCTGTTTACAAACCCAGGTTGGTTTTCCCAGCACAGTTAATTAGACCAAAGACATCTGGTGTGAGGGCTGGGGAGGGCATCTGCTCAGAGCCTTCCCCCCACACCCTGCAGCCATGGGCCAGCTCCGGGCAGAGCAGCTATACATGCACAGATCCGACTCCACCAAACCCAGGTTCTCTGGGGAATCATGGCTTCCTTCGCACTGCCTTTCCCATGCTTGCGAAGTTAGAATGGGCCCCAACTCTCCGGGTCCTGAGAGACAAGGAGTCAGGGCTGGAAAGTCTACCTTAGTGAGAGCCTGGGCTGGGGATCAAGGACTCAGCCCTCTCCTCTGCCCTTCCATGTCCAAAAGAACCAGGCAGAAATCTCTGTCCCCTTTCTCATTACAGAGACCCTGCATTCTGTAGGAACATCAGACCTCCTCATGAAAAATCTCCCCTCTTGGATACTATGTCAGAAAGGAGGCTCCGGACCGGACCGTTCTCCTCCACCCTAACCCCTCCCCAGGCAATCCCTGACACCGTGGGGAGGAGAATTAACCTGGCCCAGAGGGAGGCAGGAAGGTGCCCGGGAAGGTGAGAGATCTAGGTGGACAGTTTCAGAGCGGTGGGGAAGTGGAGAGCAGAGAGGGGGAGGGCCAGCGGCTTATCTCTCCCAGGAGGGGGGAGCTCACTCCAAACAGCTAATGCACTGGTGTGTGAAAGCCCCTCAATTAGCACTAATGATGCAATCAGGGAGGGAGGAGGAGGGACCAGAAGTTCTGGTGGCGTCAGCAATAACTTCCACAGCCGGGACACACTGCATCGGACACAATGGCCCCTTCAGGACACACCAGTGCACACACTCTACAGACAGATGTCCGTGGGCACAAATGCACTATGCACAAACTATTAGCATGCATATGGTTCGTGATCCGCTACGGAACCGGTCAGACCCCTGGGGGTGGGGGAAGGAGCACCCCGGCTAGATTCTGGGCTGCAGGGACAAGGAAAATAAGAAATCAGCAAGACTTGTTAGCAGGAATTGAACAGAGCCTAAAACCTCACAATTATTCCTCCAAGCCCAGAGCTCGCGTCCCACGCGCGCTCGCAGGTGCTGGCCGGCTGCGCCCGCCTCCCCACTCCACCCTCCTGGTTACCCCAACCCAGAATCCAGGGCTGAGCGAGAAGCCTTCACCTCCAGCCCCACTCCCGAGAGGCGAGATCCACGCGCCTTCCCTGCTCCCAGCCCGCCTCCAGGCCCGGTGTTCCAGGCAGAAAGCTTTGGGATTACACCGATCCCCGCACCCCGGACCCAGCTGTTTGTCCCCTTCGGAGCCCGTCACCCGCCGGCCTCGCCGCTTTATCTTCCCCCACCTCGCCCAGCCAGCTCCGTTATCCGCCTCCCGGTCCCGTTATCCGGCTGCCCTGGCCCCGTTATCCGCCCTCGCGTTGGGCCCGGAGCCCCCGCGCGCCTCGGGGCCGCCGCCGCCCCCTCCCCTGCTCCCCGGCCGAAGCTCGAGGGGCCGCCGGCTGGGCAGGGCCGGAGCCGCCTCCGCGCCGCTTCCCAGACCCGGACGGCCGCGGGAGGAGGTCCCGCTGTCAGTCAGCAGGGAAGGCCGGGCCGAGCGGCCGGAGGGGGCGGCGCCGAGGACGGGCTCGGGCCGGGAGCTGGGAGGCGGAGGCGGAGGGGGCGGGGGCGGCTCCGGGCCTTATAAGCAGCGGGGGCAGGGCGGGAGGGAGGCAAGTGTCAGGCCGATGTGTCGCCCGCGAGGGGCCGAGGTCGGGGCCGGCGGGGCCATGCGCGCGGGCTGGGCAGGGGGCCGGCGGGGCGCAGAGCGGAGCTGCCTCGGAGCCTGAGCCGCCCGAGGCCGGGGCCGGGGAGCCGCGCGGGGCCGGCCGGCCGGGGGGAGGGGAGCGATGCGGCGCCGGCGGGCGGCCGTGGCCGTGGGTTTCTGCGCCTCCTTCCTGCTGGGCTCCGTCCTCAACGTGCTCTTCGCTCCGGGCTCGGAGCCCCCGCGGCCAGGCCAGTCCCCTGGGCCGTCGCCGGCCCCGGGCCCGGGCCGTCGCGGGGGCCGAGGGGAGCTGGCCAGGCAGATCCGGGCGCGCTACGAGGAGGTGCAGCGCTATTCCCGCGGGGGACCCGGGCCCGGGGCTGGCCGGCCGGAGCGGCGGCGCTTGATGGACCTCGCTCCGGGCGGGCCGGGCCTGCAGCGTCCCCGGCCCCTGCGGGCCCGGCCCCTGCCCGACGGCGTCCCAGGCTGGCCCCCGGCTCCCGGCCCGGGCTCCCCTGGCCCGGGCCGGCGCCTGGGCTGCGCCGCGCTCCGCAACGTGTCCGGCGCGCAGTACGTGGGCTCAGGCTACACCAAGGCCGTGTACCGGGTCCGCCTGCCCGGTGGCGCCGCGGTGGCGCTCAAGGCGGTGGACTTCAGCGGCCACGATCTGGGTAGCTGCGTGCGCGAGTTCGGGGTACGGAGGGGCTGCTATCGGCTGGCGGCCCACAAGCTGCTCAAGGAGATGGTGCTGCTGGAGCGGCTGCGGCACCCCAACGTGCTGCAGGTACAGTCTGGGGATGCGGGGGTGAGGGTGTTGGCTGGGAGATAAAGAAACAGAGTGCCCAGGACTGCGCCTAGGCTAAGCTAGGCGCAGAACGTGGACCGTGGCGCTTCCCACTGCACCACCCTGCCTCTCGCTTGTGGGTGGGCATCCCTTTACCAAGGTACTCGGGTTTCTCAACTTCCACACATCCCTTAAAGCCAAGCCAGGACAGAAGGTCCCAAAACTCAGGGGATGGGGCAGTCTGATAAGACTTAGGACCCTGCTGCTGGCTGGAGCTAGGGTGTTGGACGCCAGGGATGTTACTCCAAGCCAAAATGACCCCAAGCCCAGACACCTGAGTCAGAATACCAGCTGCAGTGATAGGATCCCCCATCTTTATGGAATCCAAACCCCCCCTTCTCTCAACTGCCAGTGACTTGTCTGGCTTTGAAGATGCGGTTGGACAGCAGTGGGGTTGGGAAGGGTTGGAAAGAGACCACGTGTCAGGCTTAATTCCCAAAGAGTCCCCCACCCCCAGCCCCACCCAGAAGCCACAGGAAGGGGAGTAGGCCAGAAAATGCACAGCCCTTCCCAGAAGTGACCTTGGGGTTCCCCAGGCCTTGATGTGGGTCCTTGAACCACTGAGGAAGCCTCAGGGCCTTAGCTTGGTGGATTGACTGAGGCCTTGAGGGTCTATACACTGTCAGAGCAAATACGGCCAAGAGGCTGGAAGGTTGGGAAAGCCAGATGCCCAGGTTCCTGCTAAATGGGACTCTGCCTCCCCTGTTCACTGGGGGGCAGACAGGAGAAATGAGATGGCCACGTTGACCCTCCCCCACCAAGCTAGACTTAAAGTGGGCCTTTCACAATCCCAACACAGCCCTAGCATCCCAGTTTCTCTCTCCCAAGTCTCCATCGTAGGATTCAGGGGTAGGGAACCTGCAGCCTTGGGGCCACATGTGGCCTTCTGGATCCTTGAGTGCGGCCTTTTGACTGAATCCAAATTTTACAGAACAAATCCTTTTAATAAACGTAGACAAACTGTTCCCTTTGCACATGTCTGAGCAGACAGAGAGGGGAATCCCTGACTGCTCTTGGCCCAGCGAACACAGGGTGTGTGCAGACTCCCCAACGGCTGAACCTTGCCCACAACTTCCACCTCCTGGCCCTCTCAAACTAACCTTTCTGCAGCCAGCAGAACTGACTGGTGATCCAGGAGTCCCTCCCTCCTTTCCTCAGGAGTGGAGGGGTGGGTGGGCATTGCAGAATAGGAGGGAGAGGCCAGAGAGCTATTTACACCCCTGCTGGCTCCCAGTCTCCCTCACAATACTCCCACCCTGGTCAGACACTTGTGACAGGGTCCTGGACCCTGAACTGGTCTCACGAGGCGGGAGAGCCGGTGGTTGTGTGCTGTTATGCCTGGCTGCATGGCTGACACTGTGTCAGGAGCTTCAGGGAGTGAGCAGCTGGTTACGTGGCCATTCTAACTGGGAGGATCTTGCTCTCTCCGATTCCCAGGGGCTCTTGGGAGCTTTTTGAAAACCCTGGGGTGTCAGCCAGATTCCGAGGGGGTGGAGAGGTCTTGAGTGACTTAGTAGGACGTTAAGTGTTAGTTAATTGACTCAACTCCCCCTTCCTTTAGGACAGGTTTGATGCGTGATGTGCTTTCCTATCTCTTAAGGCGCTTCTCCCTCTGTCACTATCCCCACCCAAATTTCCTGACAAGCATCCAGCTAACCCTGTATACATATATCACAGTATGGTCCTCCCCTGTAATGTCAGACCCCCAGCCCAATTTCGAAGGCTCCAAAGAAAAAACTTACAGCTGAGTAGTTTTCACCCATTCCCTCACCAAACCGAGACTGGTTCTGTCTGGGGTTGGCTGTGTGGTTCTTGGAAGGTCAGAGAGTGGAGTTAGCTGCCCCAGGGCATAAGGGTTGCTAAGGTAGAGAGGGTCCCAGGTCCTTTTTTTCTGGGAAAAGTGAAAAGCAGGGTCCATTCGTGTGTGTTTAGGGGTCCACTAGTGCTTTGGGGGTGAGTCTCCCCCACTCCCCCAGGCCAGTTTCCCTCTGGGGCCCTCGGCACTGCCTTCTCTGCTGGCAGGGAAGCCCACGGCGGGGTCTTCCTGTTCGGAAGGCTTCAGTGTGGGTGTGAAAGTAACCAGAAATAATGTTGTTTTAATACCTCTTAGTCATTTAAAATTTCAAAACCGTTTGTTTGCTGAACTGGGGAGGAGCCAGAGAACGTTTCTAGAGCTCCTAGTCACACAGGCCCCCCAGGCCCGCTCCCAGTCTCCAAGCAGCCCAGAGCTGGTGCTGTGGGTTCCAGTGGAAGATGCCCAGGGTAGCAGGTCCTGCTCTGCCCCTCTCAGCGCTTGCTCTGGGTGAGATCTCTCTATCCCTCTTCTGTGACCCCCTCCCCAGCCCAACACACACGCGCACACATTCCCTCACGTGACAGATGCCTCTATAGTCCAGGGTCAAAGGGCACAGGGTCTTCCCTCCCCCCACCTCTCCCGTCATCCTGGGGCCTCCAGCCTCAGATGGGCCCCCAGGCCTGCTTGGGCCCAGATTCTGGCTGCACTAGAGGATATTTCTTCTCCCAAACGAACAAAAGATGTGACTGAAATGCTCAGCCACACGCTTCCTGGGGGGGGTTAATGGTGTCTTTTTATTTTTTCCTGAGGGGTGTTGATTAATACCTCGTTAACAGCGCATTTAACGACCTCCGGGTGTTTAATAACCGTCAGAAGTTTCCCACAAAGGCTCAGACTCTGGGCAAGAAAATGAGAACCAGGCCCCAGGGCTGCTCCCCCTACCTTCCCCCCACCCCACCGGGGTCTGAGGCCTCCCTGGACTGATGGGGGTGTGGAGAGAGAGGGAAGAACAGGGTGCCAGGGACTGTCCCAGGCCCCCCCAAGTCACAGCCCAAGAGCGGACTGGGGTGGCTGGCTCCAGGGAGGGGGGAGTGAAGGGGCAGTGCTGGGGTGGGAAGGGGGCACATGCCGCCTGGAGTGGCGCTGGTCACAGTGCGAGTGATGGCATGAGGGCAGCAGTGTGCAGGGGCATCTCACCTGTGGGCTCGGCGCCCCCCACCCCTCCACTTTGTAGCTTCCTCTCTCCCCAGTCCAACCTGTACAACTCAGCCTTTGTGTTTCGTAGCAGAGGGCGCTGGTTGTTCTGAGCACCATTGGAACCCCCTCACTGCTGTGGAGTGTGGATGCTGGTTTAGGTGGTAGCGACAAAGTCAGGCTGTGCCTCCCGGAAGTCCCTGACTGACAGGGCAGTACCCAGCCCCTCCACCAGATGATATAGAGCGGACAGTCCCTTGTGACCCTGCCCCCGAAGAACTGATACCCCCTGGGAGCCATCACTCACCACCCTTTGACACACATCACCCACCCACATATGCAAAGAACGCCCAGCGATGTGCCCTTACTTTGTTCTTGTCAACACCTGTTACCAATCCTGAAGGAGCTTGCTTTTCCTCCCACAAGACCCGAGCAGAGAAAAATTGAAGCTGCCAGAAAGTGGAAATGATGAGGAATAGACAAGGAGTGGAGTAGGGGAGGAGGCTTAATAATCCTTTGCTGGCCTGGGTATTAGCAAACAGTATTCCTGGAAAGAATCAGGTTATGGAAACCAAGTGGCATCAATTCAAATCCTAGCTCCTGAGTTTATTAGCTGTGTGATTTTATGCAAGCAACTTAACCTCTCTGAGTCAGTTTTCTCACCTGAAACTGAAGATAATAATAGTACCCACAGTGCCCATTGGGGTTATTACAAGAATGGAGTGATCCATGTAGAGCATTTAGCATGGAACCTGGGACGTGGTTAACACATGGTGGCCAGACCTACCCATTTACCTGAGTGGCAAGAGGTGAGGGTGATGCAGCCAGCAAGAACTCTGGCTGCAGGGAAGAGAGGTTAGGCTTCCCAGGCAACGCTGCTATTCTCTTCTGGCCTGGGCTGAGGCAAAGGCCTAAGGATGGTGGGGAGCAGAGGGAGGGGCCATCTGGCAGTCCAGCCCCTCTCTGTCCCTGCCCCCACCCTGTGACCTAATGACCTGCCCTGGGCTTCCCCCAGCTGTATGGCTACTGCTACCAGGACAGCGAGGACATCCCGGACACCCTGACCACCATCACGGAGCTGGGCGCCCCTGTGGAAATGATCCAGCTGCTGCAGACTTCCTGGGAGGATCGATTCCGGGTGAGTGGGGGGAGGGCTCCGGCCGGGCTCCCTGCTGGGATGGTTCTCCCTTAGAAGGTCAGTTCTCCAGAGCAGCCTGGACTGCTCAGCCAAGGGAGAGGGAGGGAAGGAAAGAACACAGGCTGACTCGGCCATCAGCCAAAGGGTTAAAAAAAGAAGCCAGACATGGAGGACCCTGGCATTCTGCGCTCTTGTTCTCCTCACCCCTCCCCTCGCACACATAAACACTCACACACTCGGCCTGGCTGCAGGAGGGCCGGTGTCCTAGGACTAGAAAAAACCTTAAGGTCATCTCGATCCTCCCTCTGTTTCCATATACTGAACTAAGACCACGCTCGAGAGACGGCTTCAGGGAATGGATTCATTATCTCCAAACCTCCTGCTGCAGTTGCCTACCCTCTCCACATTATTTGCAGGGTCGGGCCAGCCAAGGGTTAATCAAAAATCCTCCTCTGTAAGGCTCCTGGCTTCAGCCTCTACTGAGCACTGGGGCCTATAGAAGACAAAGGCCAAGCCCTGAGCTAAGTCCAGAGTCCCAAAGGAGGGCACCCTGGGGTCCCCACCCACAGCAGCCAGCAGCCTTTTTGTCTGCCCCCAGATCTGCCTGAGCCTGGGTCGTCTCCTCCACCACCTGGCCCACTCCCCGCTGGGCTCGGTCACTCTGCTGGACTTCCGTCCTCGACAGTTTGTGCTGGTGGATGGGGAGCTGAAGGTGACAGACCTGGATGATGCGCGTGTGGAGGAGACACCGTGTACAAGCAGCACCGACTGCATCCTCGAGTTTCCAGCCAGGAACTTCACGCTACCCTGCTCAGCCCAGGGCTGGTGTGAGGGCATGAACGAGAAGCGCAACCTCTACAATGCCTACAGGTGACCTGCACCCCCACTCAGGAACTCCACGAGGGAGAGGGGCCCAGGAGGGCGTGGCAGGGAGAGAGCCGGCATGGGGTCCAGGAGGCAGGGAGACTCAGCCTCCACCAGTGGAGTCATGGGGCGAGGAAAGGCTTCCACCCAGTCTAGAAGGGAACATTCAGGCTTTTGACGGTGAGGCTAAAAATAGACAGCTCCAAGGAGAATCTGGATTCGGGGGTGGCAGCTGGAGGCTTCTTAAAATAGTGTTAGGCTCAGCGCCTAGGGCTGGTGGTACTGGCACTTTCCCTTCCCACTCTGGCCCTTGACCTCCGGGAAGCTCCCCATCGGGCCCCAGGCAGGGGGCAGCTCTGACAATGGGGGTCAGTCAGGGGATAATGTCGGGCTGGGAGGTGGGCAGGTCCTAGGGAATGATGGGGAAGACGGACATCAGGTTTCAGTTTGGTATGAAGTTAGTTGTGGTCTTAGCACGTGCCTAGACCCTTTCCCCGAATCTCTGGAGACCACGGTGCACCCTGGGGGTGTGCCTGGTTGCCAGGCCTGAGGGATCAGGCTCCCTGGCCAGGGTGGGATAGAGGAAGGCTCTGTCCCCAAAGGCCGGAGCCCTGATCCCCTGGTTTCTCTCTGCCACAGGTTTTTCTTCACATACCTCCTACCCCACAGCGCCCCTCCCTCACTACGGCCTCTGCTGGACAGCATTGTCAATGCCACAGGTGAGGTCTCCAGGGCTTGTCTGCTTCCCGTCACCTCCCCCTTCCCCAGCACCAGTGGGGACAAGAATGACCCAGGGCAGCACAGGGTCCAGAAAGCATCATTTCCCGTTCTGCAACGAGCCACCCTCCCCAGCCCGCCAGTCATCTGGGCCCAGGCTCCTGAGGGGAAGAGGGGGAGGCAGCTGACTCCCTGCATAGGGGAGGAGTGGGAGCCCAGGCACCCTGTCTTAGCCCCACTGTGCTCTGCAGGAGAGCTCACCTGGGGGGTGGACGAGACCCTGACCCAGTTGGAGAAGGTGCTGCACCTGTACCGGAGTGGGCAGTATCTGCAGAACTCCACGACAAGCAGCACTGGTGAGTAGCCCCAACAGGGACCCAGGCCCTGGGGAGGTGGAGGGGAGCAGGTGGGAGGGTGAGTGACCCCATAATTGGGCTAAGTGGCTCACCCTCCTTCTGGAGACCCTTGTCTCCAAAGGCCACTCTAAGGGCTCACATGGAATAATGGAGAAACCACTGGCTGTTCAACCTTCACTTTGAGGTCCCTTCTCTAGCTGAGCTAGAACAACTATAATTCTGCATGAACTGGTGGGTGGGTGTTGACACCCCTCTTATGGATGGCCCCAAACCCCACCATGTACTAGCTGTGTGACTTTGAGCAAGTTGTCCCTTGAGCCTCACTTTCCTCAACTGCGAATTGGGTTCAATATGACCCACCTCACAAAATTCTTATCGAGATTAAACACCAAGTGAATGTGTGAAAGCAATTAGAGCAGTTCCTGTTCACAGCTGGAACACAATATATGTTTGCTCTCTTTCCTTCCTCTAGCCTCCTGGGGCTAGGAAAGCAGCTGGAGGTAGAGGGGGGCTCCCCACTGAAACCAGCCAAGAAACCCCAGGGCAGGGGGTGAATTCTAGCCACCGGTTACAGGCTGTGGTCCCTCCACTGAAGCCCTGGGTGTAGCTGTGGTTGGCAGGGGGCGAGGGGTGGGCAGCCTCCATATTCAAGGAGCCCTGGCCAGTCTTAGGGGTGGGGGAGCCCTCGTTAGCCCTGTAAATAAAGTTTAACGAGGTGAACAATGGCTGGCTCTGTCCCTGAGGACGCAGTTTATGGGGCTATAAATCACAGCCAGCCCTGGACTTTGGTCTAGTCCCTAGTAGGAGAAGGAGACAGGAGGGTGGGGTGGCCAGGGGCCCAGAGCTTCTGCATTATCAGTCCGGAGCTGGGGCTCCCCAGGCAATGGGAAAGACTGGGGTGAACAAGAGGCCTACAACTAAGCAGCATCCTGGTCTTGGGTTTTCAGAGCCTCTGATGCTCTCTCAGTATAATGAGATCTCAATTCTTCTTCTAGCCTCTGGCCACTCTAGCCGCGGATTTTTTGCATTTTAGTCCATTCGCATGCCTCTTTACTTCAAAGCTCCCTGTCTGTCCCCGCAGGCCTATCTGAGGAGCTTGGCTAACCTCTCTCCGAAATATCAGGAAAAAGTGTGAATGAGGGGTGCCGTGAACCCTTGCCACTCAAAATGTGGTCTGCAGACCACACTGGAAGCTGGTTAGAAATGCAGAATCTCAGGTTCCACCCCAGACCAACTAAATCAGAACCTGCATTTTAACCCGACGCCTTGGTGACTCACATGCACACTGAAGTTTGAGAAGCCTGGCTCTGTCTAAAATGTTCTGACCTCAGCAGTCAGCCTGGACAGCTGGTGGCTCTGTGTGTGTGTCTGTCCCATGCATGTGCCTGCGACATTGTACTGCCCAAACCAGCTGCGTGCACTAGGTTTGGGAGATGTGCATCTCCTAAAAACTGAGTCTGTGCTCTGCCTTTACTGCGTGATCAGCCCAGTTTCAACGGCAGTGGCTGCCTTCATCTCCATGCTAGGGAGACTGGGCCGGACTTCACCTTTCACCTAGGAAATGAGTCTTACTCCCCTTTTCCAAAAGTGGCCCCAGCCCTCATCCCCGGGCTTGTGCAGTTCTCATTTTGCTCAATCCCTAACCCACAGAATACCGGCGCATCCCAGACAGCACCATCCCCCGGGAAGACTACCGCTGCTGGCCGTCCTACCATCATGGTAGCTGCCTCCTTTCAGTGTTCAGCCTGGCTGAGGCTGTGGACATCTGTGAGAGCCATGCCCAGTGCCAGGCCTTTGTGGTCACCAACCAGACCACCTGGACAGGTGAGCGAGTGGGAGAAGGCATCCTCAGGGAGGTGGCCGGACTTCTCCAGGGGGAAGGAGATTGACAGAAGGCAGAGGGGAGGCTGAGATAATGAGAGAGAAGTATGTGTCCTCAAGGCACTGGCATTAGGGAGAATGGCCCTATCTCCAGGGAGAGAAACAGTCCTGTTACCCCTCACCTCTGCCCCCAGGTCGGCAGCTGGTCTTTTTCAAGGCCGGATGGAGCCAAGTGGTCGCTGATCCCAACAAGACCACGTATGTGAAGGCCTCTGGCTGACCTGTCTGAGGACTCAGCTGACCAGCCGATCCCTCTCGCCAGCTGGGCTTGCCTGTGGAGGGAGTGACTTGCACTGGCAGTGCTGCATGTCACCTGGGAACCCCTGCAGACAAGGCTGACATCCCAGACAGACGGATGTGACCAGGACAAACGTGCAATAATGCGAAATGTTAAAATGTGAGTTTACCAGCCTAGGGATGGGACTGCTGGCTCCAAGGCCAGGAATCACGGGGGCTGACTGCCTCCGTAACCCTCTGGGCTGTGAGCAAGGCTCAGGCTAGTCTCCCCCGCTGGGGGCTGTGCCGCTCACGGGGCCGGTTCCACGGGCAGCCCCATCACTGTTCATAGTGTGAGAATGTAGCCAAAGCCCTGCTGCTGCTGCTGCTGCTGCACAGGCCACAGCAGGCGGGGGGCCGTGTGAGGACAATCGGTCACAGAGTGTCCTCTCAGCTTATCTCTAGACAGGAGACGTGGCCGGGAGATGCTCCAGCGTGTGGGTGCTTCTGTACCTGGAGAGGCTGCCTCTGGACCCCCGACAGGGGGCGCTCCCGGGCCAGCCCAGGGCTGGGGCAGAGGTGCGCCCCTCAGCGTGAGCCAAGACGGGGTGGGGGAGCAGGCTGCAGTTTGAGCCAGGACCTGGGGTGGGGGTGGGGCCGGGGCCTTTCTGCCTCATTTGCTTTCAGTGAAAGCCACAACGCAGCCAAAACCAGGCTCTCCCCGCTCCTGGAGTTTGTATATCCAGAAGCTTTTGTACTTCTTGTTCATTAAATTGTTTATTTTTGTAAAAAAAAAAAAAATCAATTAATAAAATGACGTTTCACAGCAAAAACTCTTTCCCAGACACATGGTTTCTTGGGCAGTCACTTATTGGTCCTCCACTTATTGGTCTTTGGTATATTTTTGTGGGTATGTGTGTGTCATGGGGATGGTGAGTGAAAGCTCAGTAGCAAACACTGAAGTCACCAAAGTGTGTTTTGAGGCCCTACTCCCAGGGTGCCCACCTCCCCTCTTGGCCCTCTGTATCATGTCCTGACCTGGGGCTCCCTTTCCCCCAGGAGGTTGTCATTTTTACACATCCTGGCTTCTTACATATAAAGCCCTAACCTAAAGGAGTGACATCCTCGTGGTGGCATATCAGCCACCTCAGTTAGCTGGTGGAGAAATAGTTCAGGAAGGAGTTATGGGGAACTGCAAATGACCTCCAGGTGGGTCAGCCTTGCCTCCACACAGAATTGGACTTGGCCATCATCACCACTGCCCACTACAAAGTCACGGGCTCTCTTTCTGAGCCTCTCTCTGAACAGGAAATACATGGCGAGTGGGGAGAAAGGAGGAACGGTAGAATGACCAGCCCCCACTTTCTGGACTTTAGGAGGAAGGGTTTGGGAATGTATGGAAGCCCAGAGCAAAAGCAGAGACCTGAGGGTTCAAGATCACACTGAGGCCAGAGAGAGCCCCCCCGTGATTACACGTCTTCCGACGTGAAACCCACATCCCCTCTTCTGTACACCATTCTACTTCTAGAATATTCTCAAAGGTCACAAACCTTTGAGGGCTTTGAAAAGAGTAACCAAACTTTAACCCAGAATCTGATTTCTCCTCAACAGAGGAGAGGTTGCTGTTGTCATTTCTCACATACAAGATGTCATTGTAGTTCTAAGTGATTGAGAAGCTGATATTAGCTCTGGAGTCCTCATCATGGACGTGGCCCTGACCGTCAAGGCTGCAGCTCACCGTCACCATCGCCAACCCACACACCACACATCTTGGCTCTGGTGTCTGGGCTTGGCGATTGTGGGTGGCTGGGGAAGTTGGGGCTCCACCGAGCCTCACACCATGACTCAACCCAGCCAAATCCTGCCCGCGCACACCACCCTCAAAACTCATCCCTCCAAGGAGGTCCTCGGCTTCCAGCAGCCTCTGGGCCTCTTTCCCCAGCTGAACTCTCTCGCTGCAACACACACAGCCCACCCGGTGCCATCCAGGGCCAGATATGACCCTGGCCTCTATCACTCTCCACTGCCATCCAGCCTGTGGCGTCTGAGGACAGGAGGAACCCCGTCTCCACACTGGGCCCAAGAAGGTGCCAGAACTGATGAGAACCTGAGGGAAGAGGGCTGGGACGGGAAGTCTGCGAGGTCTGCGCAGTCCAGAAGGACACAAAGACCCAGTTATAATCAGCAGAAAGGACCACAGGGCCCAGGAATTGCATGACTCAGTGGGGAAGAAGAAAGCTGAAGATGAACCAAGCACTGTCTTCTGGGCTTTGAAAGGTTTCCAGACGAGGGCTCCCCAGCCCCTGGAGAGGCGCAGAGGGAAGTGACGCTTAACAGAGGGCCAAGCTCTGGCCTCGGCAAGCTGCAATTATTCCAATTTTATAGACCTGAAAACTGAAGCCCAGGTCACAGCTGCCAAGTGATTTAGTGAGCATTTAAATGCAGCCCTAACTCAAAGCGTGTGCCCTCTGTTCAGTGCCATGTGCTGCCTCCAGGAGCGGAGAATTGCAGCAAGAGGAATCTAAGTCAGAGTTAGGGCAGCTCCTCCTTACTTTGAGTGTGTAACAAGCTAAGATGGAGGTCTGAAGGGCATAAAATCTTTTTAGAGAGACTCACTCGCAGTTGGCTGGTGGACAACTTCTTCCATGAGTGAGCCTTGCCTCAAAACCTATTTCTAGGGGCAAAAATGGCCAGGCTCAGTCCTGCAGAGTAGAGAGAAAGACATTCGCCACTGAGGGATGGAGAGGTGATAGAGTGCTCAGAAAGAAAGGGGACAGTGAGCAAAAGCCTGAGGCCAAATCATTCCTCTCCCAGATAGCAGCTTACCTGAAGCCACCTGTCTCCCGGGAGAACTTTCACCTCCTGGGTGCATTTTGTGCCCCTTCCTACGGAAGCCAGAACCATATCCCACCTCCCCTCCCCACCCAAAGCCTACGTTCTTTTTACTCCACTGCAAGGCCAGTGATCCCCAGGGGTAGTGGATGGAAGAAATATATTCACCCAACTGAAGCCTCAGGTGATGTGTGCCAGAGGAGGGAAGCTGGCGGCGGGGGTCCTTTCCAGTGTTGGGGAAGTATAATAGTAAGCAACACGGGAGGGGCAGGTGCCTGGCAGTTCCCCAAAAGGCTCTGGAGCCAGCCTGAGTTGGGCAGGAATCCTGGATAGTTATGCTTTCTGTTCAGTGTGATCTGGGTCATGATAGCACCCTCAAGCCTGTTTCCTCATCTGCAAATTTCAGGTGAATAATCCGCTTCACAGGAGCCTAATGGGAATTGAATGAAATGATGTACGTAAAGGTCTCAGCCAGCGTCAGCAAAGGGCAAGCGCTCAGGAAATGCTGGCTGATACTGTCATTGTTATTGTTATTCATGAGCTGAGCCCTCACTGTTCACCCAGGGCCTGGCCTGGAAGAACATCCAGGTCAACTGGGGAGGACCAAGGCACGGGTCAGACTGCCCCACCCCTCCAGCTCCCACAACAGGGAGCAAGGCTGTCGCCCTGGGGAGGTGGGGCCGGCTCTCTGGGTCAGTGCCCTGGGAGTTCAGTGTGTGGTAGACAGAAGGAGGAAGAGGATTAACATGAAAGCAGAAAATGGGATTAGGAGGCCTCGGGGATAATGTGCCCACCCACCCCCCATCCATGACAACAGCTTCTGGCTTTCACTCTGTGGCTTCTGGAGCCCTGAGTGTGTAAGACTTGGTAGCCCCCTGCTCCCGGGGGCAGAGCTGGGAAAGCAGACTTGGTGGACTGAGAACGTGAGACTACTTGGTTTGCTTGGAGGAGGGGCTGCGCCACTGCCAGCTACAGGCCAGCCCTGGGCACCTTTATGTGCGCAGGTCCACTCACACCCACCACTCCCCTAGGAAGGATTCCCAGGCCCAAACTCTGCCTCTGATGGAATGCCCACTGGGCAATTTTAGCAGACCAGGTTCACCTCTCTGGCATCATCCCACAAGAGTGAGGATGTCCCCAAAGAGCCTAACCTTTAAGGACCTCTTTGAGGTCCATTGTGGAGGACTTTTATTCTTCCCTGTTCACCTCCCTGTGAATTCCAGCCAATGCTACCTCTTTAGGTGCAGAAAGGGCTACATCAGTCCCAACTATGTGAAGGAGACGGACCAAGATATTTCTTAAAATTACCTCTCAAGCTCTAGAGGCTTCCTACAACCGTGTTTAGGGGAAGTTCCTTCTCCCACCCCCTTCCATTCAAGGCCTCTGCAAGCCTCCTCTTTTTTTTCAGGACCCTTTTTTTCTGTGAGCCCTTGTCATCCTGCCCTATCCCAACCAGCCCCTACATCCTCTCACTTGCCCTCCTCTGGCCTCATTCCAGCTCTAGGAAGTCTCTCCTGAGGTGCAGTGTTAAGAGCTCCCCCTCTATTATTCAGGGCTCCAACAGGGAACAGAGAATGTTCATAAGGCACATTTACAAATGTGTGGGTACAGGGGAACCCCAAAGGATAGGGCTCTGACCTGGGGCCAGTAGCAGCCAAGCTGTTACTATCTCTACCCAAGAGAATGGCGTGGGAGCTCTTACCAGAACCGGGAAGAAGAACCCAGAAGGACTAATGTAGAGTTGGCACCTTGAGAAGAGAAGTGACTAAAGAACCCAGCCAGACAGGATGACCTCACAAGGAGGGACATACCCTCTTGTCCCACTCTCCTTCCTCCCTAGCCCTCAATCTCCTGCCGAGCCTTCCATAGGCCAAACCCAGCTTGAAGGCAGAGGGCCAAGGAATTCGATGTGAGCTCCGTAATTGTCAGCCGTCTAAGGCAGAGGGGCAGATTGGGAACACGCCACCCCACTTCACGTTTGAGACTTTGTTTGGCTTGAGAGGAGGGCGAGAGAAGATTTTTTTTGTTGTTGTTCCCAGTTCCATCCTTAGATATTTAGCAACTTATTGTTCTGTTCAGATGAAGTATTGATAACACCTTAGGCACAAACCCTCAGGCATCCTCTGCAGCATGCATTCTCAACAAAGCTGCTATCACCCCCAAGGAGACAAAACTTGGTTCGTGGGAGATGAAAAATCTTAGCTATTACAATGGTTTGTGTCCCTCCAAAGGGCCACAGGACATAAGCACATATACAGTATATCCATGCTATTAAAATTTCATGGAAGGTGGTACCAATTAGGAAAGAAGTACGTAAAAAAGTACTTGGTGGGGATGTGGGATAATAATGAAAATTAGGTTGAGAAACACGGTATTATAGTGACCCAAAATCCTTTCCTGGGCTGTCATTGAGAGCTTTCAATCTGTCACCATCAAAAGTGCAGTTTACGCTGTTATATGTTATTATTCTCAAAACTGATGTGTGCTTCTAGACATATTCTCTTTATGCAGTTCATAATAAAAACAAAGTGCAATTTGAATTGCTTTTCGCCTAATGCTTTACTCAACCTGTCCTTGCCCATTGTCGGCCTTGAACATCGTCGGCCACTCATGAGCCTCCTGCATCTTCCTGCAGCGTACAGCCCTTTGTTAGTATTTCCCTTCTCGGAAGAGCTCGAGATCATTGGCAAGCCAGTAGATTTCGACACACACTCACTCTTCTCTCTACTGATCCAGCCACACATAGTTCATGGATGCTAGTCACCGTAATGAATACCAAACTATCAGACATGCCTCCTCCCTTTCAGGAGCTCACAATTGTCACTGGAGATGTCACGAAGACAAATTCAACAAGGCAAAATATGAGATAGGACTATATGGCAATGAGGATGATTTCCCCATGTGGCTTGTGAAGGCAAAAGTGTTTGATGGTCACATTTCAAATCACTACAGGCCAGTTAACCTGGTCCCCTCAGGAGCATCAGCACCCCAGCAGGAGCCCCACTATTAACACATTTCCATGCAGAGGGAGGCTTTTTTATCCTTACCCTTTATTTCTTATCTCCAAGCCATTTCCCTATTTGTCACCAGACATTCTCCCCATTCCCATGGTGACTCAACTTCTTTAACAGTCTTTGGTGTGGCGCCTTTCAGAGGATGCTTTAAAGTGTAAATACATTGTGTCTACTGTTTCCTCCTTATCCATACACTTATTTGACCCTTCAAAAAGCTCTAGTAGATTAGGGAGGCATGATTTCTTCTTACCAAAGGCAGGCTGCCTTTCCATAGGACGTGGAGTTTGCTCAAGTGCTCCATAATCCCGCCCTTAGAGGTTCTGTTGACTTGCCTGGCATTAAAACATAGCTTGTGGCCACTTCCCAGAGACCCCTCTGATGCCTTCCGAGCTCCAGCACAGGGCTCAATCTCAGGAAAAGGCTCTTGTTTGGTCCTGCCCTTCCATGATGTCAATCTTCTTATTTATTGGCAGTAGGAGTGGAAGGGTGAGGCTCAGGGCGGGGGTGCAAAATAAAAACAAAATATACAGTGTGCGTTGCCTTCCAGTGCTTGAAAGCACTGTAATTCATCTGCACTTGTGCAGAAGATAATAGTTAGGTTATCTGTATCACATTTCATTTTATGACATATCACCTTGTTTACACCACTCTTTAGGCTATATATGGGATATAGATTACCTTTAAACGCTCTGGTTTTATTTAGTCCTTTCTTTCTGCCATCAATAAAAAGTTTTAAAGGCAGCCATTGTTCTAAAAAATGACTATTGTACTTAGGACATAAAGATGCTTTAATTAAGAAGGACAGTTTGTCTTGTACCTTGGCTTCCCCTATCTTTTTGAAGCGGGCTTTGATGCTATGTGGAGTCTTCTGACTCCATCGTTGAGCTATGCAGCATTCTGCAGTTATTAAGAGCAAATGGGTCTCTTCTTTAAACACAGACCTCTGCTTAGCACATTTAGTACTATTTGACTTGGGTCTCAAGATAGTGCTATTCCTGGAATGGACTTCACATGCTGAAAATTTTTTTTTTTAATTACCCACAATCCTATCACATATGCTAAAGTGAGTTTTTTTTTCCTATAGCCTCTCCAACAATGTGCTGAGATGAAGAGATTTCTACAGGATATTTTCTCGAGTTAGGAACTTACAGGTTTAACTCTTTCATTCTCAAGTCTTTGTATAGCCCATTCATGCTGCTCCTGAAAATATATTCTGAGCAAATAATTCAAAATATGGAAAGATTCAAATGCACATAGATGTTCCTTGCACCATTATTTAGAATAACAAAAATGAGGATTACACGGCAGTATGAGAAAATGTGTACATTACAGTGTCGAATGAAAAAGCAGGATGCAACCCTTGTATGCAACTATGTAAAAATGAACGTAGAAAAAACTGGAAGGAAGTACACGGAACCCCATAATTTTGCAAGTATGACAAACGAATTCATATTTTCTTTATTTTCAAACATTTTAATCTATGTTGTGATGTTGTTTGATTAATAAAAAATGGTTTATTGAGATAATTGTTTCAATGTATTAAAAGAGTAGCTCGATCTTTTTTACCTAAAGTAGGACCAAAATCTCCCATTTCATTACATAAACTTCATGTAAATTAGACTGTTAGAAGGTCAGCCCCACTAATTCTCTGACACCTAAAAAACTGTTTGATGGCTTAATACAGGAGTTGAAATCACAAATGACTATAGAATCCAGCAGGGAAGGGAACAGCAGTGCCTGGGGTATTTTTTGTGACTCTCCTGATTTGTGCATTTTGGCCACTCGTTCAAATTCAAAATTAAAATAGAGACATTTGTGGGCCAAACAGAACATGTCTACGAGCTAGATTCAGCCGGTTGGCAGTGAGTTTGTGACCTCTGGCACAGGACTGGTTTCTGAAGTTACAGCCAGCTGCCCGATTTCCGAGCACTCAGGCAACCAGACTTCCCCACGTCCTTCCATTCCCTGTTCCTCAGCCAGTGCTGCACCACTTCTGCCTGTCTGATGAGGGTGACGAAGGATATTAAGCCTCAGAATCAGGAAGGCTTGTGAATCTGTCCCTCACCGGAAGCATTTCTCCTGCCAGGATGTGAAAGCTGGCGACGTTCTTGGTATTAATTTGTTTCTCTGTCTGTTGCTTACATTTAGTGTGGCTTCGAGGAATGAATTTGATGCTGTTCGAATACGGCCAATTTCATCCCTAAGCCCCGTGACAGTTGTCAGAGGGTGCCAGGCAGTCCTAGGCTCTGTTTCCTGCTTGGTGTCAATCAGACTTCAGCAGTCAGTGTGTGTATCACTGTTTGTTCCAATACCACTGCCCTGTCTGGCACCACAGACAAGCTCCAGAGGACTGACCTCCAGATGTGGCCACCTCTTCTGCTCCTCTCCGCTCCCCCACCTCTGTCTGCCTCTCATCCCTGGGAGCACCTTTGGCACCATGACCTCAGAGGGGTCCTACCTTCTTTCACACTGATATCTGCTGCTGATCCCTCCTGAAAGGAGGCAACCTCTGCTTCTGGAAAATGATCCTTTTCCTGGCAATGACCCTAGTGGCTTTGCCACCATTCTCAGATCTTTGGATATTGGACCCTGGACTTGCAGCAAGGCACAGCTGACAACCCAGGACAGACCATCATTCCCAGTCCCTGGTATACCATGGACTATCTGGCCCCACAAAGTCAATATGATGTCTCCGCTGTCCTGGGGACATAGCAAACTGAATCAGTAGAATCTTCTAGGAGCTTGTGCACTGATCAGTTAATTAGTCACCAATCAATAAACAAATGAGTTGAGGCTTCCCAAGTAGCCATTTGGCTTCTACTTCGTGAATCGCCCCTTCCTTCTCCATCCAAGACCCATTGTGGTTACAAACGCCTCCTATTAGTTCTTCGTTTATTTTGGGCACTGCAGATGCTGCCAGATGTTTACTTTTAATGTGAGGAGAATTACACTGCTCTTGTGGTTGGGGAGAAGGAAGGGGGAGCTCAGGGCTTCGGAGCTGGCAAGCCCCTCCGCGGCCCAGTCACTGGGGGCTCCTTCCCCCTCCTCTCCAGATGTGGCCCAGCCCCCACACCATTTTGCCAAGTCAGCAGATCCAGACTATTCCAAGCATGGAGGGCCTCACAGCCTCCAGAGTCCAAGCAGCAGCACACATGGCCCACCGTGTGGTGCACACGTATGTAACTCTGAGGTCATGCCTGGGCTCCATCAGCCTTCACAGCACTCAGCTTGGGAGTCTCATTGCAGAGTCCCCTTCTTGCCTTGCCCTCTGAAACAGCTCCCTCCTTGACAGACCAAAAGCAGAATTCCCTTCCAAATTATTTCAGCTACCCGAAAATGACACTTTTGGCAGTTACGGCTATGGACCCCAAGACTAACCTTGGAACCCCACAAAGCCTGACCTATTTGCAGCTACACCCCTGATTCCTGATCCCACCACAGCTTGCAGAGTCCAGTGGGATTTGCAGGATCTTGTGCTGCTAAGGGGAGCTGAGGCTGATGGCAGAGGCCGGCACAAATACAGGTTCTTCCCACCAGGGCCCAAAGTCTTCCAAAGATATGGCAGGCAACGACCTACAACTCATTCTTTTGAAGGAAAGTTTCTGATTCCACACCACCTTATGCCGCTCTTACCTCCGCTGCTGGACGAGGAGGGAGAGCCTACTCGTTTGTCCATCCATCAACCTGTTCGGTCTGTCCTCTCCATCTTCCTCCACGCCTTCCTTCTCCCTCCTGCCCTCTTGGGCTCTAATAACCGAGAGGCTACAAATATCTTCTCTTTTTCTTTTTCCTTCTTGGTACCCAGGAAACAGGGCCAAAAAGCAGAAGTTCATCACCAGGCCATACTCCCAAACAGAAATGGATCTGTGAGGAGGGAGGGACGAGAAACAGCTCCCTGCCCAGCGCAGCCCAGCACAGCCAGGCTGGACGAGCCTTGCACAGGAGAGAGGCCCAGGGCAGAGCCACACGTGTTGATGGAGGACTGACAATATGGGTCTGACTGAGTTGGCTGCAGCCCACATGCTGGATTCCTCTTGGAATTCCTAGAAAATATACCCCTCCCATTTCTGGGCAGTGACTGGGAGCTGGCAGAAGAAGGGGAGACACCCCTTGATAGCTTTCTCAAGAACTTGTTTTTCCAAGTATAAATGGGATGCCCGAGTCACAAAACACTGTGTTAATACGGAACAGTGAACTGACCCTGTTGTAGCCATGCTTGTATCCAGCGCCCCAAACCACCACCCTACACCGTCTCCATCCCCTTCCTTAAGCCACACTACAGATGGTCCCTGGCTTGCAATGGTTCGACTTAATGATTTTTGACTTTATGATGGTGGGAGAGAGATATGCATTGAGTAGAAACTGCACATTGAGTACCCACACAACCATTCTGTTTTTCACTTTCAGTATAGTATTCAGTTAATTACATGAGATATTCAACACTTTATTATAAAACACGCTTCGTGTTAGATGATTTTGCCCAACTGTAGGCCAATGTAAGTGTTCTGAGCATGCTTAAGGCAGGCTAGGCTAAGCTATGATGTTTGGTAGGTTAAGTGCATTAAATGCATTTTTGACTTACGATATTTTCAACTTACGATGGGTTTGTTGGGACATGGCCTCAATGTAAGTCGAGGAGCATCTGTATATAATTATTCAGTTGGGAGGCCGGGCGCGGTGGCTCACGCCTGTAATCCTAGCACTCTGGGAGGCCGATGTGGGTGGATCGCTCAAGGTCAGGAGTTCTAGACCAGCCTGAGCAAGAGTGAGACCCCGTCTCTACCAAAAAATAGAAAGAAATTATCTGGACAACTAAAAATATAGAGAGAGAGAAAAAATTAGCCGGGCATGGTGGTGCATGCCGGTAGTCCCAGCTACTCAGGAGGCTGAGGCAGAAGGATTGCTTGAGCCCAGGCAGGAGTTTGAGGTTGCTGTGAGCTAGGCTGATGCCACAGCACTCACTCTAGCCAGAGCAACAAAGCGAGACTCTGTCTCAAAAAAAAAAAAAAAAATTATTCAGTTGGAAACGGAAGTACCCCCAATCCAGCATTCATCCTCCTTTTCCTCTCCCCATAGCTACTTTGGGGCAGAACTAAAGCCAAGGTGATCTGCACCACTGCCTCCTCCAGGAAGCACCCCAATCTTTTCTGCCGTCCCCAGCAGACACTTTCCTTTCCTCTTCTTCCTTCATACAGCCTCTGACCCTTTTAAGAAGATAGATCCATCAATTAATGATTTTTGTCATACATACACACAACTCCCATTTTCCTGCTTTGTTTGACAATGTTTCCACTAGGTGACTTTCCCTGAAAACTTCTGAGGAGCCCAAGGGAGAGGACACAGGGGAAGAAGGGCCTATGGGACACACAGGAGGACTGGGAGATGTATGGCTTCAGTGGCTCATTCCTGAATGTGACCAGGGGTGAGGTTGCTCCAGCTGCCTTCTCCAAAGTGAGCAGACATATCCAAAGCCTTGACTGAGACTGTGCCCTTAACCTCAACCCTAACCCTACGGGTCATTTGATCTCAGAGCAGAGAGAGGTCATTGGAGACAACAGAGGATGCTTCTGGGCCTTCAACAGAGGTCACAGAGGTGGCAATTTGGCCTAGCAGTTATGAGCTTGAGATCTGAAGCCAAGTACCCTGGCTCTGAATCCTAGCTCCATAAACTGTGCCCATGGGGCCTTATATAGTTTAGCCTTGGTTTCCTCATCTGTGAAAAGGGAATATAATAGTGCTCACCTTACAGGGTAGTTATGAGGTATAAATAGAGTAACGCTGGTAAATCATTAAGTCTGTCACATCTGAAGTCCTCAGTAAACATTAGCTATATTTATCATTATTGTGTTTTATTATTGGGTTCCAGACCTGGCCCTCCCCCAGAGGTCCCAAGGGAGGATGACCATCTCTCTAGGAGTGAGTGTGCCATGGGCCCATCGAGACTGTCTCAGCTCTGTATTCAGTCAGACGTGGCTCCGTAAGGGCAGCAGATGAGGCAGGCAGGGAGGGCCCAGAGCTGGACAGGACCACCCATGGGGCTGGAGAAGGTGCTGGCAGGACAGCCTCAGCTGCAGCTGCTGGGCAGCCTTCCAGAGTGACAGGCAGAATGCTGTGTACTAGGGTGTGGAAAGAGACAACAGGTGGCGGCAGCTCAGCTACAGTCTGTGGCTGGGGAGGGGAGCAGCAGATCATCTAGCATTTGGTAACAGGGTGTAGCGACCAGCAGGTGGATCACAGAAGTGGGCAATTCCAGAGGGTTCTTCTGAAATCCAAGCAGGCAGGCAGCAAGAGGAAAGTCTGCCAGCAGATCTCAGAACCCAACCGAAGGCTGGATCAGGCAGTGGGGGAACCAGAGAGAGCGAGGCAGGGCCTCAAGCCTAGAAGGACTAGACAGGTTAGCAGGACTAGGCGCAGGCACAGGACACAAGGCAGCAGTGGCATTACCAGAACCCAGGCACGCAGTGGCAGGAGGGGAGAGGAACTGCATGGTTGAGAGTGCGGCGGGGCCTGCTGTGGTCCAGCCCCACCCTCGACCCCTGGGCCAGGCCAGGCCAGCCCAATCGCCAGGGCAACCAGGGCAGGTCTGAGCCTGTGCTGTCCCCACAATGAGGGTGCAAGAGAGGGAAGCCGGAGGTCATTGTGGGAGTAACTCCTCTCCCTCTCCCTCTCCCTCTCTCTCTCTCTCTCTCTCTCTCTCTCTCACACACACACACACACACACACACACAGAGTTCTGTTCAGCTACTCTTCATGTTTTCTCGATTTTTGCCCTTTTGCATGCTTTCTCTCCTCTAGATCCTACTTGCTGCTTAGGAAATAGAATCAACTCTCTTAAAATGAAAAGCCCAGTCTATCAGGGCCTAAACAGCTCCCCCTGAAAGTCATCTGGTGAGTGACATGTCCCTAGGCCTCTGCTCTGTCCCCTGATGGAAGGAGCGGTCTACAAAAATGGACACAACTAGAGGGAACTAGACCCCCAATAAAGGAAGGAAGGTGAGGGTCCCCATAGCCCCTGACTTGGGTTCAGTTCCCACATGTCCCTTTCTTAGACTCAGCTAACAACTACTCCATAAACTCTGTTCTGAGCCTGTGTCTGGCCAATGACCCCAGAAGACTTTGTCCTGCAGATCAAGTGACATTGGGAGCCAGGCTGAAGTTTTTCTATGCTAGAGCCCCACCCTCACAGAGGAAGCTAACCCATGGACACCCACGTAGGCTGCTAAGCCTCATTTGTATCTGCATTAGCCCCTAAGCCTCACACACACACACATATTTATGTGGTTTCCCAAACCTCACACGCATGCTCTTAGTCACTGGCCTCCAGAGCTTCAGGGCGTGAGCAGTGAGAGTCACCACCACATCAGAGTGTCCCATAAGGGCAGACGAGCAGTCTATAGGGCACCCTCACCTCAGCCTCTGGGCACATCAGCCACACTGTTCTCCTGCTCCTGCTGAGCCTCTTCTTCCTCCCTAGCGAGATGACCTGAACAGCTAGTGACCTGGGCTTGGCAGGAGCAGGCCAGACTGTCTGCTCTGTTTGCTCTGAGCTTTAGCGTCCAGCTCCTGACATGCACAGCGCATGTATTCACCGGGAGCTGAGCTGCGTGGGATCCACTCAGAGCTAGGGATGGAGTGACCAGGCTCACAGGACCTTCCCTGACCTCCAGGGCTTCCTGGATACATAAAAGGCAGAACGACCAATGATATCAGTCCAGATCTCTCCAACAGAGGGAGTTTGATAGAGAGAGGAGGTCACATAGGTGATGGAAGGGCTAAGAAGCCACACAAGGGATGACGAGCCAGTCCAGAGGTGAGCAGCAGCAGAGAGCCACTTCTGGCCCAGGGACAGAGGGAGAGAGGAAAGAGGAAGTGGGGTTACCAGAGTCCAAAGCCCACGCTGTCCAGTGGGAATTGCAGCCACAGAGAGAGGTGACATGTGATGTGAGCTAGAACCATGAAGAGGCCCAGATTCTGCCAAAGAGACCACAGGAAACAGAGAAAGGCATACCCTGACTTTCCTTCTCCTACCACCTTCTAGTCTTCTGCCAGGAACTCCCATTGGTTTAACTTACCTGGAGGCCAAAGGGCAATGAAGCTGGGAACTGCAGTGTGTGCAGAGACACCCTGGGAGGGCAAGAAAACAGCTTGAGAGCAAACAGGCAATCGGCCAGCACCGGCCAGGAATGATGACCCACTAGCCCTTGGATGCACCATGTGCAAGTGTCTCTGTTTTAGAAAACAGAAAGCAGCATCCTTCTTAGTCCTCTCAGCCTCACAAAGATGGACATGGGTCAGCTGCCTCTGATATAAAAGTATGTCCTGTTTTTCTTTTTGTTTGTTTTGTTTTTGTTTTTGTTTTTGAGACAGAGTCTCACTCTGTTGCCCCTGGTAGAGTGCAGTAACATCATCGTAGCTCACTGTAACCTCAAACTCCTGGGCTTAAGTGGTCCTCCTGCCTCAGCCTCCTGAGTAGCTGGGACTATAGGCATGCAATACCACACCCAGCTAATTTTTCTATTTTTAGTAGAGATGGGGTCTCACTTTTGCTCAGGCTGGCCTCGAACTCCTAAGCTCAAGCAATCCTCCCACCTTGGCCTCCCAAAGTGCTAGAATTACAGGCGTGAGCCACCGCTCCCAGCCGCTATGTCCTGTCAATGTGCATGATCAGAAGGTTATTTTGCATGTTCAACACAGTAAGGTAATACCCCTGACGGCAAGTGTGCATTGTCTGTAAACAAGTGGTGCCCTCTCTCAGGGGCTGTATCTTTATGCCCTCGTTAGGGGCTGGGCTGCATGTAGGTACTAGAGTGCTCTTGGAGCCATTTCCTACACTGGAAAAGGACATGCCCTGTGCCTTGGGGAATGGTGAGGTCCCTGGTGAGGATGAGGAGGGAGGCATTGTACAGGACACCAGAGCACTCAGCATGCTCCTTAGAGAAGACCAGAGAGCCTCCTGCTCCCATCCCTCCACCCCCTCCCCCAAACCCAGACCACATCCACATCGGCCCAGCTTCCTTAGGCCTCTTCAAGTGGCTCACCCAAAACCTTAGGCCTCAGCTGGGCACTGGGGGTACCTTCGTCATTCCTCCCAGGCACTCCACAGCCCCTTCCCCCACACCCAGCCCAGCGGCCAGTCTTGATATGGGAAGCCCCTCCCTTCAAGGCCCTCAGCATAAGGGTAAGGGAGGAGGGAGGGTGGGGAGAGGAAAATGACATTTCTAAGATTCCTGGCCCCAGAGAAGGCAGGCCTTGCCCAGCATGGGTTGAGAGTCTGACTATGAGTCCAAGAGAGCATGCAAAGTGGGAGGGTCCTCCCCACCCCAGCTCTGCAATCACAGCCTAACTTCTGCTCAGACACTGTCACTTCCTAGTTTCAGTGTGTTGGGTAAGTCCTGTAAGTTCTCCATGGGCAGGAAAGTCCTGTAAGTTCTCCATGGGCAGGAGTCTGATCTGTATAGCAGGGAGTTCAGCACATGCCCCAGTCCTTACCACTCAGCACAAATCCAGGCACTACCTACACAATGAGTCCTGTGCAGGACTGGCTATATAATTTGTAAGGCCCAGTGCAAAATAAAATGTGGGGCTCCTTGTTTTAAAGTGTTCAAAATTTTAAGATGGTGACAACAGAGCATTAAAACAAATGCCAGTCCCTCCTAAGCACAGGGCCCTGTGTGACTGCGCAGGTTGCATGCTCATGGAGCAGGCCCTGGTCCCAGGTGGTGTGTGCGGTGGCTTGCCTCCAAAGACGCCACCATCAATTTCTTACCTCTGTGTGCCCACATGCCACTCCCACACCAAGAGGCAGCATCTAATTCCCTTCCTTTGAATCTGGGCTAGACAAATGAAATGCAATGGAAATGACATCTTGTACCTCCAAGGCTAGGTCCTAAGAAGGTTTGCAGGTTCTGCCTGGACCTCATGGAATGCTTGCCCTTGGGACACTCCTTCTCAGCATGCAGCCTCCATGCTGTGAGAAACCCAAGCCGCATGGAGAACCTACGTGTAAGTCAATGCCTCAGCTGAGCCCCAGGTGGACAGCCAGCACCTACCAGTCAGGTGAGTGGCCACCTTGATCATCTAGCCCCATCGAGCCCTCAAATGACTGCAGCCCAGCTGACATCTGACTGAAACCCCAGGAGAGACCCAGTGAGAACCACCCAGCTGAGTCCGGTCAACCCACAGAACCGTGAAAAATAACAATAAATTGTTGTTTTAAACCAGGATGCTCTGTGATGGTTTGCTGTACAACCGTCGATAACTGGGACATGCTTCCAGGAGAGGCATTCACTTAGAATACAATGCGAATGCCTGAGTCATGTGACACAGCAGTACTGCCTAAGCACACAGTAGGATCTCAAGAGAGGCTGTCCACTGGCCTGGCAGGGTTGGCACCAGACATGTAGGCTCCTGACCCAAGACGTGCCCTCTCTCTGTTGGACACCCTTTGTGATGAAGTGTTGGCCATCTGGTTTCAACCTGACATCCCCTTGGCTAATGAGGATGTGGATACTGCTGTCTCCAGAGATTCATGACCCCTTCCTCCTACCCCACTCCTGCCCTTCCTAGCTCAGGAAATGAAAAGCAATTTTTCCCCAGGGCCTGTTTACCCATAGCAACATAACAGGATTCAAAAACCAACCTCACAGCCAGTTCCAGTATCTGCCTTCGCCGTAATGATGACACAGATGCTGCACCTGCCCTCAGATTCCGTTCCCTGCCCTCGTGTGTGCTCATTTGTTTCTCCAGGATCTTTAAACATCTGATTACATTTCATGCTTCAAATGAAAAGTTCTGAAGATGGAAGATTATCAGACTTTGTAACTTTCATCAGCCCTCTTCTCCGCCTGGCAACGTGTAGCAACCCCTGCTCTCTCTCTCCTCACCCCAAGTCCTCCCATGCCCTGTGAATTCCTCTCCCCATTGCTGTTCACACCATCCTCTCCGCCTACAGCCCAGCCCTGGCACCTATGCAGCCCACAGAGGAGGAGCTCTGGTCAGTGTGCAACCTGAGGCTGTCAAAAGCTGGAGTTTAGCCAGGAAGAGGACTCCCCATATGCTCAGTTGGACAAAGAAGAGTTCAGAATCCCGGGCCGACATGACACCCCCTACCTGTGATGCCCCTGACCACCTGGCCCCATTCCTTACGACACAAACTCCCCCAAAATTCACCTCTCTGTGAAGTGGGCAGACAGTGCAGGCAAAACTAAGTGACCAGAGGCCCAAGGCAGGGAACCTGGGCTGTGTGACCACGGGGGTTCCTGCGCCTGCACCTCCCACCAACTGTCCCCACTGTTCCTTGGGAAAACAAAAGGATGCGGTGGGACCTGGGCCATGATCAGTCTGCACCACTTGACCGCTATTTTCGTTTTGTAAACGTAAATGCCACTTAGATATCCTGGTGGCTACAAAGGTCCCCAAACAGTTCTCATTGACCATATTACTTGCAAGTAGCATGTTCAGCTACCAAGTGGGTGGTAGTCTCCAGGCCAATAACCATTAATATAAAGCAGCAGGAGACATTTTTGAGGTAATGACCAATTTTTTCCGTCCCAAGAGCTTCCTTCCATCCTCCCAGCCCCAGCTTACACTCAGGCAGCTGGGCTGTTCTATGCTCTCTGCCTCAAGGGAGGAACATGATAGGGAGAAAAAGGAAAATACAAAGTTTGATGTCTGGGCAAGATTAAAATGTTCAGGAGAAACATCTTGAGTGAGATCAGGGCTTCTCTCCACCTCCCAAAAATAAACAGGGAAGAAGCCTCTGAAACGGTGAGGTGAGGGGGGAAGGAGAGAAGGTGCTGGGAGAGAGGCTGCCGGGCCCAGGCCGCAGCTCTGCCATGAAGGGAGGGACGTCCCGACATGACAGGGTGAGGGAGCCAACAAAGAGCCTCTGTGAGGGGCACTGCTGAGACCGGAGCTCTGGGCACCAGCCTTTGCCTGCACCCAGGACCCCGTGGCTGTCTCTCCTGGTGGAGAGACAGCAGCAGTGGCTCGGTATCTGCTCTCTCCCCACCCAAGGCACCCCGCCCAGCCCCGCAATGTCCCAGGACACCTGAATCCTCAAGTCAAAGAAGTTGGGCCCTCAACCCCCGCTCCCGTCACCGCCCCACACCCACCTGCTGTGAAGCAGCTCAAAAGCCCACTCACCACCGGCAGGCTGGAAGAGGGTTCGACACACCTCCGCTGTAACACGGTCTGAGCACTCGCTGGGTGACAGCCGTCTACTCAGGGCTTTTCATGCCTTGTCTTATGTAGCGATAGAACAGACATGCAAGTTCCTCCTGCCCAGCCTTAAAACCTGGCCTTGGACTTAGCCTCTCTGCCAAGCCTTTCCTGATGGAACTACTCGACCTCTTAGAGTTAGTTACTCTTCTCAGCGCCACATCTGCGACCTTTTCATCTTTCTGTGGTTCTGCTTACTGCACTGCCCCCTAACTGTTACTGATGAGTCTCTATCTGTTATTAAACTGGGGTGTCTTGGAAGCAGGGCCCAAGTCTTACTCATTTGTGCATGCCTTATAATTGGCACACAATAGGCATTAAATTAATGTTTGTGTAGTTCAGTTGAATTGTCTACCCGATTCTCTTTTTAGAATTAAAAATAGAATTCCTTATCAAAGCAGCTGCAGAGCAATGGAAATGATCCTAAAGAGCAAAAAATTAAAGAAAACATAATCTGGTGAGTCACCATCAGTTTTCACCTGTTGCTAGTTGCTGCTTAGTTTTTCCTAGAGCGGTTGCTCTGAGCCCTGTGGCCTTCCTGCCTTCACCACCGTCCTCGAGTCCGGTCTAACCACCGAGCCCCTCATTCCCAGCTCTGCCCAGGATCTTGCCTCTTTCCTCATTGAGAAGAAGAATGTCTGATGTGAACTCCCTCAAATTCCTATCCCTCTGCCTCAAAATATTTCTGAAATGACCTGCCAGAGGTGTAGGAAAAGGGAGAGCCTCACACACTGTGCGGGTGAGATTGCTACAATCTTACTGGAGTGCAAATTGGTGAGGTGCATCACAATTTTAAATGTGCATAATCTTTGACCTGGCCGTTCAACTTCGAAAAATTCCTCCCAAAGAAAGAATTGGACAAATGCACCAAGAAATCCACAAAGATGTTCTTTGCAGTGCTGTTTATAAAACATACTCCTCTAGCCTTGTTTTTGTCTGCTCTTTGCTGTCTGGGCTTTAGCTACTCTGGTTTCTTTCAGTTGCTCCTTCTTCTCCCTCTTTCTCTAATGTCCCAAAAGTCCCCACATCCCACCATATGTCTCCTCCCTGTGTCTCTCATCCAGCTCCAATTTCTTCAACCTAGTTCAGACCCTCCATAAGTCACCCAGCAACTATCGAGAGAGACCCTTGAAGAGAGAACATCCTTGCATGGAACACGCACAGTAGGGCTGTGAGGGACCACTCTAGGGTGCGGACGAGCCACGCAGGCCAGGCTTGGTGACTTCCGGCCCTGGACCTCTCTGGCCCCCACCCTTGCTATACCACCCTACCTAGGCATGGACAAAATCCTTTTCTCTTAAGTTTGCCTGAGACAGATTGGAAATTTTCAATAGGAACTTTAGTTTTGGGGGTTTTTCTTAAAAGGGGGAAGATCCAATCTGACATATGAAATTTTTTTTAAGTAGAAACAAATGAAGTTGTGTGTTTCCTATCTTAAAATAATGACTACCGGCAAGATATCTCTTCTCTAATACAGCTCACTGAAGCCCCAGGCCCCAGCTCCCTGCCCTGCCGTTCTGTGGGCAACCCCACAACACAGCCCACTTCTCTTTCCCACTGTGACAGGTGGGCCAGTGAGCTGGCCCCTTGGATGAATAACGGCACCTACTGGGCTAAGAACAAGCTTCTCATTAGAGGCATCTGCCTAGATGACACCAACTTACTTTGCAGGCTGCCGATTCCCCTAAGTGTCCCCTGCCTTCCAGTCCAACTCTACTTTTCAATGTTCCCCTAAAAAGTCTATCCCTGCTCCCTGACTTTCATCAAACTATTTCATCTACCTGCAAAGCCTTCTGCCCATGTCTTCCTATCAAAATTCTCCTCATCTTTCAAGGCTCATCCAAACACCCCTTCTCCATGAAGTCTCCACTGATCCCACCCGTCAGGTATGGGCTCTTCTTCCCTTGCGCCCTCAAAGCACCTTGTTGGTATTGGCTCCCTGAACCATGTGTCTCCATCTGCCTTCAGTAACAGGCCACGGTGCATCCCCCTCTACTTGACCAAGAACTCTATGGAAAATGTGAGCTGTTCTTCCATCACCTCTGCATCTGCCACAGGTCCTCACCCTTTTGTTGAAGTAAACAGTAGACACAAGTCATCAGATTGATGGGGAGCGGGGATGAGAAGGGAGTTACTGTCCTATTGCTGAAGCGCCCCATCCAGACAGCTGGGCTGGAGGCTGCAGGGGCTGCCTGCTGAGCCAGTCTCTTCTGCTGCATCAGATGGCGGCTATCGGTATTGGCTACCCTTTCTTCAGTTGCAAGTGAAAGAACACACGATCCTAAAATAAAAGGAGGACTCAGGTGGATTCTGGGGCTCCAGTGTCTCTCTCCAGCCCTCAGCCTCACTTCCTCCATGATCAGACAGGGTTTCCCCGACGGAGACAGAGAGCAGCCACAGCCCCAGCGGTCAGCCTATGTCCTCATCATCTCCAGTTCAAGTCCAGCAGCCCCAGCAATGGTTGTGCTGCCTGTCGTAGGCTCTTCTTGGGTTAGATGCCCACCCCTGAGCTGATTATGATGAACACAGAAATGGATGGCTCTGACTGGTCAGGCCTGAGCCTGGAGCCAAGGGTTTAGTGGATTCTATGAGCACACGGGTGCAGCGCACAACCTAGAATAGTTCCGGAGAAGGAAATCGATGTGCTGTTACCAAAAGAAGAAAGAACAGATGCCGGTGACCAAAAACACCAAATATCTACCGCAGGGAATGCAGAGCATTGCTGCCCTCCTGGAAGAGGGGGATGGACCTGAAGCACCAACCCCGAGCTATTTCTCTCCTTCCTGCCACTCTCCTCTGCCCTGGAGGCAATGGTTCCAGCTTCCAAAGACAACATGGTCCCCCAAGGTTTGTGGCTCAGCCGCAGGACCAGTGCGAACAGATCCTAACCAAACCCCAGACCAGGCGATGGCTGGCGTGGTCCAGCTGACTCCGAGTTATTAGAACCAGGAGTCCCAGCCCCAGTCCCAAGAGTTGCAGGATTGTTTATCTTTGTTGGTGAAAAACTGTAGCCAGAGCCATAAATCACTGCCCAGCTGGATGGCTTCGCTGAAATGTTTGTTTAAACAATGAAATCTCCTGACAGACTGAAAATATAGGATGGATCACCCTGTCCTCCTCAGGCCCGGTCTCACAGGCTGGAGCCTGGGGCCTGGAGAATGACCCAGAATTGGCTCCCCTCCCCCACCCCCAATATCAGCCCCAAAGAATGAAGCCACAGCATAGCTAATCTGAAACAGCAGATAATGCAAAAGCCGTGTCTATCAATCTTTGAAATGCAATCTCTGGAGTGGTTTGCATTGGACGTGCCTTCCTAATGGAAGTAGCATTTCTTGGCTAATGTGAACAAAGAGGCTGCTTAAGGGGAGTGGGCTCCGGAAAAACACTGCATGGACAGCCGTGGGGAGATCTAGCTCTGCCCTGACCTGCTATGGGGTGCAGGCAAATGACTTCCGCTCTCTGGGCCTCAGTTTTCCCAGTTGTTACATGAGGGGGTTAGACGGTCTTTGTGCTTCCTTCCAGCCCCTGTCTGCTAAGCAAGGTGGCTGTGTCCTTACCTTCCCCAGAGAGAGACTAGATAAACAGGAGGTGGCAGGGGAAGAGGGAGAGGAGGCAACAGAGAGGTGTTGATTTACAGGATTCCCTGAAGTCTCTTCTTAGGTGTCCTCTTCTGAGTTCTCTGGCCCATCAAAGAAGCAGAGATGGGGAAGCTGCTGATGCAGGGCCCAGCTGGCAGGCCCATAATCGGGAGCCTGGGACACTCTAAGGCTGTCCAAGAGTGACCACTGATCTGGGATGGGGTGACATGGACCAAGTCAGACCTCAGGATGGGAGCCCATGATCAAGCAGTGCCCAGCTCCGGGGAGCCTGTCTGGGCAGAGGACCTCGATGGGGAAGGGGAGCACCCAGAGGCAAATCACTTCTTTCTCAGGGATTTCTTACAGGAAAGGAGGCAGCAGAGTCCTGAGCCCCTGCAGTCAGTGGCTATGGTCCTGGTTCTGTGATAGGAGCCACGCATGTCTGTGATAGAGTATGTGAGGTGGGGTAGTAATTGGTTTGATATTGGTTTGCCAAATATTTTCAAGAACATACGGGAATGCAAAGATAAGTAAGACCGAGATTCTTTGAGAGTCTGTGATTTGCAACAAGGATTGTGGGAGAGATTGGGAAGGATTGCAAAGGCACTGGTTAATGGGGGGTGAAATAGGATCTGCAATTAAGGGCTGCAGTGGAGTCTGTGACGGGATTATATTTTGGGGGATATAATGGGATGTTCGGGGGAGTCGACCATCAACTGTAAAATGGGAAAATAATGGGTGCGTAATGGTAGGTATGCGTAACAGGGTATGTGAAGGGCCACGAGGTTGTTAGGATGGTTCACTGATGAAGCAGCCTTTCCAGACAGCCCAGATGAGATCAGATTCTTCCTGCTAACAGGGTCTCATAGCACCTTTTATTTGTCATCTGTAACACTTACCACCATTGGAATGAGTCCACTGTTTTGCAATTAATTGCTTAATGTCTGTCTCCCTTACCAGGCTGTAAGGGTTGTCCGGGCAGTTGCCGTGGAAGGAGCATTGGATGTGGCTCACTGCTGTACCCGATCCTGCTCCCTGCCCCAATTCACAGTAAGCTCTCAGAAACCATTGACGGAGGCAGAATCTATAACTAGCTCAGCTCCGTGATAGTCTGGGTGGCCCAGCCCCTCCCCAAATCCAGACCCAAATCGTGCAGGGCTGCTCAACATCCTCAGAATAAACAAGGACGGTATAGTGAGACTCCCGCTGTTTGAAGGGAGGTGTTGCCATCTGGTGGCCAAATGGAAGAAATACACCAAGGAGGCTCCCATCTGGCTCCAGTTCTAGTAGCCTCCATGGACCCAGGGGCCAGTGGCCATCAGCCACCCCTAACCCCAGCCACACAGAAATCGGTCCCAGCTTTCCCCACTGCCTCAGAAGTCGAGCCGGAAGAGTCCTGAAAAGAGAGATCATGCAGGTCCCGTGCTGGACCTCCCCTTCATGCACCCCTGCATCCAGCTCTCGGGCCGCTCCTCACGGACGCTCCCCCAGCTGCCCCCGCCTGGGCGCGGCCCGTCTCCTCTCTGGCTTTGAACCCACCCCTTCTTCCTGGGGAGCAAAGAGCTCCGTGTAGGGGCGCAGGCAGCAAATAAAGCTTTGACTCTACAGTTTACATATGAGAAATTTCTCATCTCAGGTTTTACCTGGGGTTTGACCAAAACACGAACAGAAACAGGAGCGGGGGCAAGTTCATCAGGACCCGCCATTACGTGCAGCCAGGATGCTGCGCACTTTTGTGAAGCTGGACTGAACCACTCTGGACGGCGGGTGCTGGTGGGGATGTTTGGGGACACCGGACTTGTTTCTACACCGTGCTCTCTCATTGACAGATGAGCGCATTCCTCAGCAATTAACCTCTTCCTCCTCTTCTGCTCTGTCCTGGAAACCAAAGGTTGGCTCACATTGCAACTGGGCCCAGACTTTCTGAAAGTCCAACATTCAAAACAAGCCCATAAAACAGAGAAAATGGAGTTTCACCTGGGATACAAAAGGACGAACTGCTTTACAGTGTGAGTCTCTACAGCTGCGCTGATTCAACAGATAACTGTTGCGCCCTCCTGTGTGCCAGGCGCTCTTCCGGCCACAAGAAAATCGGCAGTGAATGAAGCCCTGCCCTGTGGAGCGTGCAGTCCAGCGGAGCTGCTTTCACCACGGCGATCCTCATCCTGTGTCCTCGCCTACAAACTGCAGAAACCGGAGCAGTGTGCTTCTTGCTGCCTCACACAGCAATATCCACGTGAGCTCTTGACGAGAGGATTGGACAGCGAACGGACCAGTGCACAGGAACACAGCTGCTCTGTGGATTGAGTATGTGTGTGGCCTTTATGTTTATATTCTCTTTCGATTTCCATGTAATATGTTTTATTTTCACTACTGCACTTGGGTGGGGGACAGTGGTAGTGCCCTAAAGCCATCTCATGGGAGCACGCCAGCTGAGTACAAACAGCGCACTGGCTAAGTGAACTCGGACGCATGGCAGTCACCTTGTCAGCCCCCAGTCAGGAACCTAACACGTTCTGTATGTGAATTCTGAGGCTGTCATGGCCCGGGGTGCTGCCCCAAGGACAGTGGAGCATCTCCGAGTGCCCTCCAGCAGAATGCTGCTCCCCCAGGGTACTGCCTACATCCTGGGCACCTCACAGACTTCCTCCTCCTCCCGCAATGCCATTCTCTGCTGGCACCCAGTGCGGCCCAAGTAGGCACGGCCACCAACGCACAGCTCTTGCCAAGGTGGGGAATAGGTACCCCCCAGCATTATGGCTCTCTGCATTGATTTAGCAAGGGGTGGCCAGATTCCTTAAACTTCACTAGAGCCCTTTCTCTTCAGTAACTTTTAAAATGTTCCCCCACGGCAAAGTTGAAGCACATAGAATACTGCCCACTGATAATGGCACCTTAAAAGTATTCCCTGGAGCAACCCTGAGGATCCTAGCACCTTGATCCTGCCTGCCCTACCTCGGGGCACGTGCTCCCCAACCAGGAGCAGTTGATACCACGACAGGCTTCCTGCAGCCTCGACTTCCACCGCCTTCATTCTGTTTGGTCCTGATCATTGATCCCAAATTTTTTGTCACTTTTCCTCCCAGAAGGCCCGTGATTTTTTTTTTTTTTTTTCAAGACAGGGTATCCCTGCGTCACCCAGGTTAGAGTATGGTGGCGTGATCACAGCTCACTGTAACTTTGAACTCCTGGGCTCAAGGGATCCTCCTGCCTTAGCGTCCCAAAGTGCTGGGCCGAGGGCCATGATATTTTACCCTCGTGTGCCACAATTCTTGCCACACATGGATAGAGTCAGCCTCCCCAGGGACATTTACTGTAAATAGATAATCAAGATACATGGAAAGGATCTTTAAGTAAGTTATTAGTACAATTAAATAGAGTAAATCACAGTAAAAGAAAAATTGGTAGATTAACAAAATAAAGCACATACTCATAGCCCTTTCTGTAATAAAAACAACTGAAAACATCAAAGTGAACGTCCTGTGTGTGTTCTAAGGTGAAAAAGCCAGTACCATTGACAGGAAAAGTACTTTAAGGAAGGACTAAAATCGAAGGAAGAAGCCCATCAAACAATCCTGGCTACAGTGCTGTAGGCAAGCCCCCTTCAGATCCTGCCATGGGGTGAGGCTCTGGCACAGACATCGTCATCTGTGAGTGTTAACAGAAAGGAGGCAATTGTATTTCTCAGTTGTCCTCTCAGGGAGGGTATGTGGTTGGAAAGGACACTCTGAGAAGTTGCTTGGGTGGAGGTATGGGCAGGGGGTCAGAGGAAGCAGACCACTGAGGGTAACAACAGATGCTCAAATGACAAAGGATAGAAAACCAGCTGTGCTCTAGGGAGACAGGCTTTTTTTTTTTTTTTTTTTTTTGAGACAGAGTCTTGCTCTATCACTTGGGCTAGAGTGCTGTGGCATCAGCCTAGCTCACAGCAACCTCAAACTCCTGGGCTCATGCAATTCTCCTGCCTCAGCCTCCCGAGTAGCTGGGATTACAGGCACGTGCCACCACGCCCAGCTAATTTTTTCTATTTTTAGTAGAGAAGGTGTCTCACTCTTTCTCAGGCTTGTCTTGAACTCCTGACCTCAAGCAATCCTCCTGCCTCAATCTCCCAGAGTGCTAGGATTACAGGCGTGAGCCACTGTGCCCCGCCAGGAGACAGGCTTTTGTTCAGCTCTGTGGATGTACACATTTGGGGCCAGGGTGCAATTGCTCAGGATAGTGGAGAGGAGGCCAGGACTGCGAGGAGGAAGACCAGGGAAGAAGCCCCTGGTGGGGCATGCAGGAGAAAAGGGGGAAAGCCCAGGGTCTGGCAGGTAAATATCTAGCAGGGATTGGCTCTTCTGCCCAGTAGTTAGAATACTCGAAAAAACATGGTTCCAACCTTAATAATGAGAAAATTGGATAATCTGCAAAATTTCTAACTTTTCTTGATCCCACCAGGGAGCTGAGGTTGCAATATACCTGAATAGCCTGCAATCTGAGGAAAGACAGGTGCTTCCAAGGAGAGATGGGTGCCAATATGGGCTCACCTGCAGCAGAGTAAAGGAGGAAGAAGTGTCAAGCACCACACAGGCAGGTAAGAATTCAACTAATTGCCAAATTTTTAACAAATTGCGAAAGGCTGAGTGTGGGAGAGTATGTGAGTAGAGAGCTTCTGGGAGCTGCACAGATAAGAGGAGCCTGCACCCATTCGTTGGCTTCTCTCCATGGGCCTCCATCAGACACTCACAAGAACAACCAGGGTAGGGCAGGAAATGTGAGAAATCCTGCCTTCATGGTGCAAGCCCAGAAAAATTTGGTGCTGCAGGAAAGGGACAAAGTCCACACAAACCCTGTATCTCTAGGGGGAAAAAGCCTTAAGCCACTGGGGAAGGGCAGCAAACCCTGCTATTCCTAGGGCACAGGCAAAGACCCATTCTAGCTAGGGGAAGGAAAAAGGAAAAAAAAACACCAATATTGTCTACACCTGGGATAGGGTTAGAAAACCAACCTAGACCCAGACCATTAGAGGTCCTTCACAGCTGTAAGAGGGGCTGGATCACTGACAAAACTTCTCACTGAGACCCAAGGACACAGGGCTGCCTGAGCCTGGGGCTAGACCAGGCCAACAGAGAGGAAGAAGCAACAGAGGTCCAAGTCAATGGGGGCGTGGAAATAGGTCCCCTCTGAGACATAGGCCAGTAGGGAAAGCTGAAAGCTGAGGGTAGGTCAGAAACATTGAGAAAAACCTTTCAACAACCCAATACCTGCCCTAAGTGCAAGGTAACATGTAAGGAAAGTAAAGCAGCAGAAGATATATGCCCACTGAAAGGCAAAAATATGATTTACCTCAGTCTCCACTGTTCTGAGACACACCCAAGAACAAAAGAAATAAATGCCCCACTCTAGAGAGATGAAGCAATCAACAGAACCAGATTCCAAGATAAGCGAGATACTGGAATTATCAGACAAGAAATTTAAATTAGCTATGATTAATATGTTAAATGCTCTAGTGGTATAGACAGATGACATACATGAACAGATGGAAAATTCCAGCAGAGAGATGGGAACTACAAGAAATAGTCAAATGCAAATGCTAGAAATAAAACCATAATAAGAGAGACTAAAAATGCATTTAATCAGTAGATTAGTCACAGCCAAAGAAAGAATCAGTGAACCTAAAGATAGGTCAATATAAATTACCCAAAATGAAACATAAAAAAAAAAAAAGACTGAAAGAATATAGCCAGCAAGAACTGTGGGACAGTATCAAATAGTTTAATATATTTGACATTGGACTTTCAGAAGGAGAAGAGAGAAAGAAAAAAAAAGAAATTTGAAGAGATAATGGCTGAGAATTTTCTAAAACAATAAAAGATATCAAATCAGGGGTCGGAGAATATCAGAGAATCCCAAGCAGAATTTTTTAAAAAATAAGAATACACCTAGATAAATTATATTCAAGCTGCTGAAAACAAGAGAAAATTTTAAAGGTAGCTTTATATACACAGGAATAAAGATAAGAATTATAACAGACATATTACCAGAGACTATTTAAGCCAGAAGAGAAAGGAGTGACATATTTTAAATGTTGAAAAAAAAACCTGTCATCCCAAAATTATATATACAGTGAAATATTTTTCACAAATGAGGCAGAAGTAAAAAATACTTCAGATAAACAAAATCTGAGAGAATAAAATATCAGTAGGTCTCTCTGATAAGAAATGTTAAAGCAAGTGCTCTGGGCAGAAGGAATATGATACAGTAATAAACAGAAACTGGGATATATACAAAGAAATTAAGATATCCAGAAAAATTAAAGTCAAAGTAAATACAAAAATAATTTCTTATTTTTAATCTAAAATTCTAAAAGATAATTGACTACCTAAAGCAAAAATAGTAGCAAAGTGTGTGGGATTATAGTATAAAAGTGAAATGGATGACAATAGTCTAGAAGTTGGAAGGGAAGAATTGGGATTATACTGCTGTAAGATGCTTATACTGTACATGAAGCAGTATAATGTTATTTGAAGATAAACTATGGTTAATTAAATGTGTATAATTTAAGCCCTTGGACTATATGAAAAATTTTAAGACATAAATAATAATTCAATAATGGAGACAGAAACAAATGATAAAAAATTCTCAATTAATTCAAAAGCAAGCAGAAAAAGAGGAACATTTCACCAAGAACAGATAGAAAAAATAGAAAACAACTAGCAAAATGTTAGGTTTTGATCCATGTTAGTGGGGTAAACCATCAGTTTAAAAGACAGAGATTGTCATAGTGGATAAAATAGCAAGATCCAATTATATGCTGTCTACAAGAAACCCACTTTAAAGATATACATGGGTTAAAAGTAAAAAGATGGAAAAAGATCTACTATGAAAACACTAATCAAAAAAGGTGTCACGGCTAGATTAATATCAAGCACTTCAATTCAAGAAATATTACTGAAGATAAAGGATTTTTCTTAATGATAAAGAGATTCATTCACCAAGAGGACAAAATAATCCTAATTTTGTAACACCTAACAACAGAGCTTCCAAACATATGAGGCAAAACCTAATAGAACTGAAAGGAGAAATAGACAATTCCACAGTATAGTTGGAGGCTATAATTAATTATAAAACAAGTAGACAGAAAATCAGTAAGGATATAAAGACCTAAACATCACTATCAATGAATCTGACCTACTTGAATTTATAGAACATTCCATCCAACAATGGCAGAATTCTCATTCTTTTCAACTGTACGTGAAACATTCACCAAGATAGGCCATATTTGGGGACATAAAACAAGTCTCAACAATTTTAAAAGAATTGAAATTATACAAAGTATGTTTGCTGATCAAAAAATGTTAAACTAGAAATTAATAGCAAAAAGATGCTTGGAAAAATCCTCAAATATTTGGAAATTAAATGTCTGATAAGAGTATTTATTGGGTTGTTGTTGTTTAGTGTGAGATATAACCCTCTTCTCTACTACCTCATAAAAATCCTTAGTAAAATCTGTATAGCTTACTAATGCTTTAGCCCATGGATTGGAAAACTATGGTCCATGGGACAAATCTGGCCCTTGGCCAGTTTTTGTCTGGCCTGCAAGCTAAGAATGATGTTTGTAATTATAAGGCTTGTAAAGGAGGAGCAGTAGCAGCAGCAGCCCAAAACAGCCTAGATTACTTGCCAACTCCTGCTTTAACCTTATAAAACGAGTTAGGAAGTGCTTCCTCCCCTATTTTCTGAAAAATGTTTATGACACATTGGTATTACTTCTTTTTAAAATATTTGATAGATTTCACCAGAGAAGCCCTCTGGACCTAGAGTTTTCTTTGAGGAGGTTTTAAATTATAAATGCAATCTCTTTAATAGCTATAGAGCTATTCAGATTTTTTATTTCTTCTTTTGTCAGCTTTGCTAATTCATCACTTTGTGTTGATCAGAGTTTCCATCTGGTATTTCTTTCCTCCAATTTGAAGGATTTCCTCTAACATTTCATATAATGCATATTGCTGGTTTTGACTTCTCTCAGCTTTCATTTTTCTGAAAATACCTTTACTTCACTTTCATTTTGAAGGATATTCTTGGTGGATGTAGAATTCTAGCTTGACGTTTTTTTCTTGCAGCACTTTAAAGATATCATTCTACTGTCTTTTGGCTTTCATTACTCCTGATGAAAAATTGGTGTTCATTCTTACCTTTGTTTTCTATAAGTAATGTGTCTTTCTCTTCTGGCTGCTTTTATGATTTCTGTTTTTATCATTAGGTTTTAGCAATTTTCTATAATGTGTCTTGGTGTGATTTTTTGTGTGTGTTTATCCAGCCTGGGGTTTGTTGAGATTCTTGGTTATTTGAGTTTATAGCTTCCATCAAATTTGAAAATTTTTTAGACCTTATTTTTTCCAATATGTTTCTGCCACATTCACTCTCTTGTCTCTTTCTGGATCATATTATCCCACAGATCACTGAGTGTGAGATGTTCACAGATATTTTCTTCTGCAATGTTGAGTCAATGGGCTATTGAGCTTATTCAGTAAATTTTTCACTTTGAATATTGTGTTTTTCATTTCTAAAAGTATATAACACTTTGGTTCTTTTTTTAGATTCTGTATTTCTCTTCTCATAATGTTTCTGTTTAAATCCCTGAACATCTTTGTAATAGCTCTTTTAATGTGTTTATATGCTAATTCAGTAATGTCTGCCATTTCTAGATCTGGTTCTTGTAATTTATTTGCTCCTGGTATAGGTCGTTGTCTTGCTTCTTAGCATGATTGGATACAGGTGGACATTGTGAATGTAACATTGCTGAATGTCTGAATTTCGTTGTCTTTCTTAAAGAGTGTTGAGATGGGTTGGGGGAGGGAGTTGAGATACTTACAGAGAAGCTAAATGCTTCCAAGGCTTGTTTCTGTGCTTTGATGGAGTGGGGCTAGAGCCGTGCTTCCAAATCAGGTGTGATTTTGCCCCCACCCCGACTCTGGGGATATTGGCAACGTCTGGAGACATTTTGGGTTGTCACAACCAGGAGGATGCTACTGGCATTTAGTAGGTAGAGGCCAGGGTTGCTGCTAAACATTCTACAATACACAGGAAAGCCCTCCACAACAAATAACTACCCCCCACACACACACATGCATCAGTAGTACCAAGGTTAAGAAACCTCAGTCTAGAGTACCTTTACCCTAAAGCCAGTTTTATCCTACTGTCCCCCTCAAAATTTATATGTTGAAATCTTAACTCCCAATGTGATGGTATTAGGAGGTGGGACCTTTGAGAGGTAATTAGGTCATGAGTGTGGAGCCCTCATGAATGGGATTAGTGCCCTTATAAAAGGAACCCCAGAGAGCTCTCTTGCTTTCTTCCTGCTATATGAGGATACAAGTAGAAGTCAGCAGTCCACAGCCCAGAAGACGGCCCTCACCAGAACTTGACTATGCTGGTATCCTGATTGCAGACTTCCAGGCTCCAGAACTATGAGAAATAAATTTCTATTGTTTATAAGCCACGCAGCCTGTGATACTTTGTTATAGCAGCCCAAACCAAGATGCCCTACTACTAAGATCTCTTCTGAATGCTCCAGATATTCAACAATGTCTCTACACTCTCCACTCTGGCTAGTCAGAACTTGAACATCTCCCAACCTGATGTGAGCTCTGGAAATTGTTCAGCTTATAGCTTCCTGATAGTTGTTTTTCCAATAAGTTCTTCTTCATCTGGCTTAGCGGAGTCTCACGTGACCCACACACACACAGCTTACTATTTGACCAAAATTCAAGAACCCCATCCAAATTGCTGTAGCTCCTTCTCTGCATAGCTCCCTCCTTTCCAGTCCTCTGTCTACAAATTCCAGCTGCCTCAGCCTCACTGACCTCCCATCTTTAAGACTTCCACTAAATAAGGACTCTCAGCTCTCATGGGTTCCCCCTTCCCTATGCTTGGTCTGTAAAGTGCCTCCAGGCAGAAAGCCTGGGTGATCAAAGGGTTCTCCGTGTGTCTCTCCCATTTCTGCATGTCTTACTAGCCAAGGCACTAACTGCCTTTGTTCCTGACAATCTTTTCAAGGATGTTTGTATAGCACACAGCCTGGAAAGGTAGAGATTGTGTCTCCCTGTGGAGGAAAGGGCAGGTTTGTGTATTGGTCCAATGTTAGAGAGATAAGGTCTTCCTCCAGGACAAAGGTCAAGTAGGACAGCTGCCCATTATGAATGATTCTGTTCCCTAAGCTTAAGGTTCCTCTTCTGTAATACAGCCCACTACATGTGCACGTGTTACCGGGACCTCTTCACATTCCAGTGGGAACTGGGACTCAAGGAACTCGTGGAAATGTGTGACTGCTCACTGCTATTGCTGTAAGTAATAAAGTCCTTTGTCTCAGACCTAGGAGTCTTATGTCTTCTGCCAACATCTATGAAACAGCAGCAATCTAACTAGTTAACTTGCAAGTAGGGCAAAATACCAGACTCTTTCACAATTCCCGACGCACCTATCATGTGCTAGACTTTCACTGTAAATGATGTATCACATACAAAAAAAAAAAAGAACATAAACTGTCCTTCTGCAATCTAGTGAGAGACAAAGATTTTGAAAGACAAACAAACATAATTTTTAAATGGCAACAAGTATCAAGAAATAAGGAAATTACAACAGAGAATGACAAGGGGAACAATTTCACATTGAGTGGTTAGGGGAGGCCTCTCTGAACAGGAGACATTTAAACTGAGCCTGAAGGATGAGAAAGATCAGACATACGACAAGGAAGGGAAAGAGCCTTCCAGGCAGAAGGAGCAGCATCTACAAAGGTCCTGAGGCAGCAAAAAGCTTGGCACATTTGAGGAACACAAAGAAGACCAACATAGCGAAAGCATAGTGAGCATGTTGGGGCTAGGTGAGGATGGAACAGGCACAGTCTAAATCAGAGTTCTTAACCCTGGCTGTACTTTCAAATCTACCCCAGAAACTTGTTATAATAAAAATATCAGTGACCCAGGCCTAACCCAGACCAATTAAATTAGAATGTTTAAGAGTGGAGTTCAACCACTGATAATTTTCTAAATATTCCTAAGTAATTCCATTTTTTTCTTTTTTGAGACAGAGTCTCGCTCTGGTGCCAGGCTAGAGTGCCATGGCATCAGCCTAGCTCACACCAACCTCAAATTCCTGGGCTCAAGGGATCCTCCTGCCTCTCAGCCTCTCAAGGAGCTGGGACCACAGGCGCGCACCACTGCACCTGGCTAATTTTTTCTATTTTTAGTAGAGATAGGCTCTCACTCTTGCTCAGACTGGTCTCGAACTCCTCAGCTCAAGCAATCCTCCCACCTTGGCCTCCCAGAGTGCTAGGATTACGGGCATGAGCCTCTGCGCCCAGCCTAAATATTCCCAAGTAATTCTAATGTGCAGAAGACCACTGACCTTGACCCTGCAGAGCCTTGTGGAGTTTGGGTTTATTGAGGAATTTGAATTTGAGTTAACATGTAATAAAAAGTCATTGAAAGTGCCAGGCGCAGTGTCAAGCGCCTGTGGTCCCAGCTACTCAGGAAGCAGAGGCAGGAGAATCACTTGATTCCAGGAGTTTGAGGTTGCAGTGAGTTGTGATGACGCCACGGCACTCTAGCCAGGGCAACAGAGCAAGACTCTGCCTCAGGAAAAAAAAAGATTAAAGGAATTTAAGCATAGAAAAGACACTTGATTTGATTTATTTTTAAAAAGATCTCTCTGGCTGCTGTGAGAAGAATGAGTTAGAGGAAGTCTGTGATAGGAGCAAGGAGATGAGTTAGGAAGTTATTGAACTTGTCTAGGCAGGAGATGATGGCAGCTTGCACTAGGGTGTGGCCATGGGAGGAATACTGGGAAGCTTGATTGGATGGGCAGAGCGGGGCCAGACATATATACTCTTGAATTCCAGATTAAGGAAATTAGACTTTATCTTGTGGGTACTGAGGGAAGAAGGATATTTAAGAATCATGAGTTAGGATTACATCCAGATGCACATAACAATTTGCAGTGGCTTAAACAAACAGTTTATTTTTCTCACATAAACAAGGAAACTAGAAGTAGTATCATTTGTTCAGCTGCTTCAGTGGGGTCAGGAGCAACATCTCGGTTATTCCTTCATGGTTGCAAAATGGCTGCTGCAGCTCCTCTGTACATATTCAGGGCAGCAAGGAAAGAGGACAGGTGGTACCAGCCACGATTGTCTCTTTGAACAGGTAATGACACACATTCCCAGAAAGCATTTCCACCTACTTTTCACTGGCTAGAACTGTGACTCCCTTCCCTAAAGGGAGAATAGAAAATAAGGAATTTAGGGCATGGAAGGCAGCAAGAACTGCTGGAGCTCTGAGCTGAGGAATGACATCGTCAAAGAGGTGTTTTAGGAATATAGAGCCTGCGGTCAATGGAAAAAATGGAAAGGGAAGAACAAGAAACAGAGTTGAGTGAAGAGGAAATTGCTGAAGTGGGATGGAGCCCTGAACTGGAATGAAGACAGCAGAAATAACAAAGCGCTTCATTTAAGGGACATGTCTACTCACAGCTAGAGGCATAGTGATGTGTTTCTGTGCTTTCATGTAAATCATTTTCACAGATAGAGAAATGAAAGTCAGTGTGCATTTCCGTGTATCTTCCTCATTTCCTCTTGTCCATGAAGGTGTCATTTATTCAGCAAATACTTAATTGAGTCCCGACATTGTACAATGCAGTGTGCCAGGCAGTATGGGAGAACACCAACATGAAACAAACACAAAGGAGATTATAGACTAGAAAGGGAGAAAACATATGTCCCCAGATAGCTAAAATGCAAGTTAATAAAATGATAAATATCATAAAGTTATGAAAGTTCAGAAGAGGAAGTGGTCACCTTAGCTGGAGAGATAAGGGTAGCTTCCTAGAGAAGGTGGCATTTGAGCTTGCTCTTAAAAACTAATAGGACAAGGATAGGCAGGTGGAAGATGATAACAGAGCTTTCTTGGGCTAATTGGCTGGAAAAGGTGGTGGAAAATAACCCTGGAAGAAAGTGGATCTAATGAATTGGATTTTATTTTGTAGATTAGCCAGTATTTATTAGACTCCCACTAAGGCAGAGCTACTATGCTAGATCCTGGATTTCTACATGTGATTGTGCCCTGTGTTTTCATACATGTGTGCCTGTTTTGAACATATGTATGTTTCACTATGTGTACATAGCTGTGTCTCTCTATATATGTTTTAATAGTTGGTGTCTTAGTGGGTAAATTTATTAATACATGGAAGTCTGTGTGTACGTGTCTACATGTGGCCAGAAGATGGCGCCACAAAATCATAACTAGCAAGGAAAATTCTCCTCCTTCCAGCCAAGTAGCATCTCAGACACCATCAGGCCTGGGAGAGATCACCAGGCCCTTGCAGGGCCTGGGGATCCGTTTATCTGCTTCAATCATAAGCATTATTCCCCCATTGTATTCCCATGCCGAGCACTAGCTGATAAATTGGAGATACTCAATAAATATGTCTAGAATGAATTGGTGAAATGCTAGCATGCCCCGTGGGAGAAATGGGAGCTAGGGAGATGCAGGGAAGGACAGAAGTACAGACAAGTTGGCCCATCAGCAAAAACCCCACAGGAAGTGGGATTTCACAGCACACTCACAGAAGTCACAGAGGGGTCAGGAGGGGATGTGTGATGAAACAGCCAACAAAATGGGGCATCCGACCTGATCCTTTCCTTGAGCTGACTGCTATTTAGTGCCTAGTGAGAACCAGGACCTGTGCGAACTACCTCTGCCCTGCAGGAGCTTACAACCTAGGAAGAGAAATAAAGCTCATAGAGAAATAACAACCAATACAATGCTCTCTGCCTATTGCTGAGGAAGTTCCCTCCTGCCCCACATGAGAAGTGCCCTGTTAAGGACAGAGCCACAGATCCAGAGGAAGGTCCAGCTGGGTCTACGCAGAGACTTTTTGGTCCAGAGGTCTCTGCCCAGTGCCCCCCTGGCTCCGGGCACCTTCTTCCCGACCCCCTCCAACCCCAGCTGCCTTAGGAGACTGTCTCTCTCTCTCTCTCCTCCATCAGTGCAGCTGGGCTAGCCCAAGATCTCGCCCCTTTTGGAACCCAAACTTGTTACCTCTCCCCCTCCCCATCCCTACGCCATGGCAGGTACCCTTCACCAGCCTGGCCCGGAGGAAGAAGGCCTCTCCTAGCCCATAGTGACTACTGCTCTGGCCATTTCACACAAGACCATAGATACCATCTTCAATATTCTCTTTGCTCCCATAGGGGAACCGAAGCTCAATTTGGCAGCAAAAACTTTGGACCAAGAAAGACTCAGTCAATGGGACCGATTTCAAGTCAGCTGCACACTGTGAGGGGCTGGGAACGTGAAACACAACAAGGGTCTGGTCCAATTGTCACCATCGTGGGTCTGGCTGCTTCCCCATCTCTCCCCAGTCCTCCCCATTGCCTCACTCCTTTCTCTGAGCTTCCAGCAGCATATGGTGACGGATCTGTCATGCCATTGCTGGCCAAGGCATCTACATAACCCCCCTGACAAATTCTATATGCCTCAGTCTGGTGCTCAGGGCCCTCTTCAAAGTGGACCTCCCTGCTGCTCCAGGAGTTTCTCCCATTACTCCTCTGTACCCACTTGCACCCCATACTCTCAGTTCCCCAGATGTACTCACATTTTCCCCTGCACCTTTGTTGAGGCCGCTCCTTTTCCCTGGAATGTCCTCCTTCCCCATCTCTACCTGACAAATGACCATCACCTTTTAAGGCCCACTGCAGATGCCATCTTCTTCCTAAGGCCTTTCATGCTCCACCCCAACCTGATAGGGCTTCCTCCCCTCTCTCAGCAATTGTTATCCTTATCTTCATCATCTTAATGCTTTATTATTATTTGAATACCAGTTCCTTCTATTCCACTCTAAGCTCTGCAAGGGAGAAATCGGTTTCCCATTTGCCCAGTATCCAGCAACCTGTTTGACATGCAGTAGGTGCTCAAAAAATGCAGAGGTGGCACTACAGCTGAGTTTGCTGTGAGTATGCACGGCTGTACTTCAGTGCTATGAGACACAGGTCCAAGGAACCATGAGTTCCAACAGGTACACAACACTGATGTTCTTTCCATGACAAGATGAAAAGAACAGCTACACCGAGCGCCTACTAGGTGCCACGTGCATCCTGGCCCCAACTCCACCTGCATTAAGCTCCTGGCCTCCTCAATCCTCAAGGACCATGCAGAAAATCTGTCTTCTTCTTCCCTCCCTTCTCCTCAGCCCTGCCTTTCTCCCTCCCCCTTCCCTTCTTTCCTCTGCTATTCCATAAAACCCTGGAGCAAAAATAGAAGGGCTGAGGGAACCCATCCCCTTCTGAGCACTGTGATGAGGAAGTGATTATCAGTGGTCACTGTCTTGGTCAGTTCCTGTTTCTGGAGCAAAGATGCCAAAATCTGTTCCTTTTTCTTGTGAAAAATGTAGGGGTTTTGACTTCCAAAATTCCCAGAACCAACACTGTCACTGTGAGCTGGCTGTTTCCATCTGCCTGTGTCTGTATGAAGGGTCTGCCAAGGCTTCCTGAGCCTGCTCCTCGTGGGTGAGTGTCAAGGGTCAGCCTTGGAAATGACACCTCATTCCCCGCCCCTCCCCAGTCCCACAGACGCCCACGAGGCCTGTCTGAGAAGGTGCAAGTGCGTTAGGACAAGCCTGGCTCGGGCCTCCTATTTGCTCCCAGGGCCTTGCAGGGGACTTACTCTGAGGAAAATCCCCCACCCAGGCCTAGGTCTGGCTACTCAGAAGCCCCTGGAGAGGGTGGAAATTTAAGCTGGCCACTTGGACTCTGGTCATGTGGGTCAATTTGGGAAATTCTGTCACTGTTCTGCATCTGAGCTTGAATCCATCCTACTCTGGGGCCAGCAGATACAGCCACCACCTTTCCTGCCCCCAGCCTTGGGGCAGGGCACTACCTCCTGAGCCCAGTCTCATTTGGAATGGCTGGACTGCACCACTTCATGTGGAATCAGAGCCTCCTGAGACCTGGGCTGAGAAATGAGGTGGGCATGGAGAGTATTGGGGGTGGAGGTGGGGCAAGGGTGGTCAGGGGAAGCAGGCACATAGCAACCAAGCCAAGCTCAGAGCTTACAGCCTGGGTAAGGAAGAGAGTGAGAGTGGGGGTTGGCATTAAGGTTAGGATCAAGGTGTGAAGGTCAGAGTGGTCTTGAGGAAGTAATGGACTAGGCCTGCCTTGAGGTAGCAGGTAAGAAGAGGGCAGGGTCTTGGGTAGCAGGTTCTCTGTGTATTCAGGAAGTAAAGATTAGAGCTTTCTAGCAGGATCCACACCTAGCCTGCTATTCCTCAGTTCTCTGCTTCTGTTTGTACTGTGCCTGCCCAATTCTTTCCTTTCTCTCATTCATTTGTGTAACAACATTGAAGTGTCTTTGCTGTAAGGCAAACACCATGCTAGACAGTAAGTCCTCAAAGATACATTAGATTCAGCTAGTCCTCGCCCTTGTAGTGCTATTGTTGAACTGGGAAGATAAATTTATAAGCAATGTGCGTGTCATTTGGAACTTGAAAAAAATTATAAGCAAATGTTCACAATCCAGTGCAAAAGATCCAATAATGGTGCCATAGAAGCAGATGGAAGGAGCACAAGATATGGAGGTCAAGGAAAAAAATCATAGAGAAGACATGAGGGCTGGAAGCCAGACTCGCCAGCCAGAGGAGAGAGGGAGGGCCTCCCTGGCTGAGGAAAAGCTAAGCAGGAGAGTGTGCGTGCAGCGGTCTGCAGTGGTGAGAGTTTAGGGGTGTAGGCAGAAGGTGAAGCCTCTCCAAATGCCATTCCTGATTGGATCAGGCATCCCAACAGAGACTAAGGGAGGAGAGAGATCCTGGATCCACAGCCCTTGGTCCAAGAGCCAAGAGCCACCCTGCTAACAGAGGTTATATGGGCTTCAACCTAAATTTCTCCATCCACCTTTCCCCTTCCCGGTCCTCTAGCCAAATCATGTTTTTGCTTGTGTCCAAGGGAAGCTGGCCTCTTTCTCAAGTTAAGCTGACCCCAAGAAGATTTTCTATCCCCTTCTCATGCCTCCACACCCCAGTACTCAGGCCCAGGTCATACCCCACTCAGGCCCTCGCTTTCCTTGCTCTCACTTTCCTCTGCTCTCCTACCCTGCACCCAACCTGGCCCTCGCACTGCACCATCTGGCAGCGACAATCTCCTGAGGGGCCAGCCTCTCCCTCACCGCAAGTCCCATCCCTTCAAGCCAGCTCCCTGTCTTGTCCTCAATGCCTGTGGTCAAGAAAGGCCTACGTGGGCAGCAAGCCCCAAGGCCTGGGCCTGGAACACTGGGGACATCAGTGGCCGAGGCTTTCCAAGAGCCGAGGCCGGCCCTGTGGAGGCCTCACTGCCTGGAGCAGAGCCCAGGTCCTCAGCATCCTTCCCCGCTGCGGCCCACACGTGCCGTGTGCCACCCCAGAAGCCAGGGCCTAAGTCCGGATCTGCAGGGGCTGCAGGACTGCTCTGCGGATGGGTGACCGAGCGCCCTGTCAACCCGCAGGCCTGAGCCAGAGACCGGGAAGGGGGCAGGAGGCCGGCCTGGGAGTCTGTGCGATGCGGAGCCTGTGCCCCTTCACGTGCTCCCCTTCTGGAGCTTTCACGTGGCTTTGGAGACCCAGATGCTGGCAGTGAGAAGCGGGAGGTTCCCAATGGGAGGTGCCGGGGCTGGCAGCGGGGACAGCCCTCGCCAGCGTCCCGCGCCGGGTCCCTCGGACTCCCTCCGCGCCCCTCCCGGCCCGGCTGGGGGAGCCCCGCCCGCCCCGAGGCCCGCGCGAGGCGCCGCGGGAGGAATTCCAGCCATTTCCTCTGCGCCGCGCGGTATGTGGCCTGCTCGCTGCCCGACCGCAGCGCGGGCCAGTCACCAGCCGCGTCTGGCAGCTGCCCCGGCCTCGCTGTGCTGCTCGGGATTCCCGGCCGCCCGCCCCCTCGTCCCGGGCCACCGAACCGGCCTTTCCGGCAGCCCCGGGCCCGTGCGGCTCCGCCGGGCGCTGGCTCCTCCCCGCGCCGCCGCCGGGGCCTCTCCCCGGCCTCGCCGCCCCCGCCGCGCCCCCTCCCCGGCCGCCGCGGAGGAGGAGAACAGCCAGGGCGCCCCGCGGGTCCCCAGAATTCGAGTTTGAAACCGAAGTTGACATCACCTTGGGGCACGTCCCTTTGCCTTTCTAAGACTCAGTTTCTCCATCTGTGAAATGGTGACTTTAGCAGCAGTGCGTACCTCATCTGTACTGCCCCGAGGTTAAATGAGAAAAGGGAAGTGCTGGACAAATGTCAACGCTGTTGTTTCTCTAGGTATCGCTACTGTCCTTTGCTTTCCGCACAAGATCTTACCGCCCACCCTGCCCTTCGCCACTTCTCCGCCTCAGGTGCGGGTGGAGCAGCCACGGCGGGCGCTGCAAGCCCCCAGAGCAGACGGCTGCGGCCTCGCGTAGCTGAGAAAGGCTTTAAGGTCCGACGCTAGAGTCCTCCTCAGGGTTAAGCATCGCCCTCTCCTCAATCACTAAGTTCTTGAAAGGCCCAAAGGACAGTTATTTACATTTTTAAAAAATGATGTCATCGCAGTCTAAGAGCAGCCAGACACGTAGTGGTTAGAGGAAGTTGAAAGTGCGGACAGCAATGATGGGTTCGCAAACGTGGACTCCACAGTTTCGCGTCTGCAAAGAGGATCCGCCACCACGTGCTCTCCGGGCTCCTCTTTCCAAGTACAGATCCCCCGGGAGAAGGAACATTTTTTTCAGCCTTCAACTCTTGGGAGGAACTGCGCGGAAACCGTGAGAGCCAGAGCCAGGGCGACTTGGAGGGTGGGATCCGCTCCCCCACCGCCCACACCTGCCTCACCCACGCCCACGGCTGCCGCAAATGTAACACTACGTGGAGTTGGAAAGCCCCGAGTTTCACTAGGCCTAACCACCGCCTGCTTTGCAGACGCAGCACCGAAAGCTGTTCTGCCTCAGTGTTCCCCCAGACGGCCCCTTGTTTTGATTTTGCAACTTCATTCCAGCCAGAATCCCAAAGCCAAGAACCAGCCCCTTGCAGCGGGATGTGCCCCCTCTTTCCCCACACACGCTGCAGCCACCGGCCCCATAAATCCAGGTGGAGACGGGTCCAGAAACACAGGTGCTATAAATATCCTGGTCCAGTCCGCAGACTGAGCTCTCGGGCAGCCCCTCTCCACCCACCCGCCACTGAGCCCAGCACTTCCGGCCCCCGCATCGCGGCAGGCGGATCTCCCCGCCCTGGGAGGAGCGGACTTTGGTGTCAGAGGCCTGGCTTCTCCTTCTTCTCGCTGGAGCCCCTGAGGGCCCACCCTGGGGGTTGCCCTCTCCTCTGCTTCCATCTCCCCAACTCCCAACCGCTTACTCCTCCCTTCTCCTCCTTCCTCCTCCCCTTTGTATTTTTAGAAGACTTTTCCCAGGGACCCCACATTGACCGACTCCTCTTTCTAGATGGATGAGGAATGCTGCTTTTGGTTGGAAGGCAACAACCTAAATCAGATTTTTACAATTTAAAATTTGATTCTTAATTTTTAATAGCATTTTTTGTTTGATTAAAAAACAGGCTGGAGGCAGCGTAGATCTAAAAGAGGGGAAGAGGAAGAAGCTGAACACATAGACAAAGAGGGGCTATAGCCCCACTGGAAAAGAAATGTGTTCTCCCAGCAGGCTTGACCCCAGGAACTTAGTGGAACTTAGCGAGCCCAGTCTCCTGGGCCCGAGACTTAGTGGGGTGCAATTCATTGAAGAGCAGCATGTTGGGCAGCCAGAGATTCCACTGAGAAAAGAAATTAATGAGGTCCCACCACCTGAGGCTAAAGAACTGACACCAGAATTTTCCTCTGGGTATTCAGAGTCCTGATGGCTTGGGGGAACGGTAGAGGGAGCCAGGCAGGTTTGAAGATGGTGAAAGAAACAGATCTGAACCCCCAGTGTTTAAAAGTGGCTGCAAAATTAAGCTTTGACTAAATAAATAGATCCCTATTGTGGAGGTGGAAAAGGTGTGATACCTTTCCTCACCCATCATAAGGATCACTCCTATAACAAAAGACCAATTAACAAGAGAAAAACACAATTAATTTATTTGATCAAAGTTTTATGTGACACGGGAGCCTTCAGAAATGAAGACCCAATGACCCATGAAAAACTGTCTATTTGGGGGCTTAGGTTTGATGAAGAATGGACAGCCGTGGAGAAATGTGATTGGACAAAAAGGGTATGAGCTAATGATGATAGACTGAGGGGGGAAACCCAGCAAGGCCTGTCTGTTCAGATTCTTCTTGGCCTTTCCGGGCAGCATTCCTTCCTCCTAGGTGTGGGGCCCGAGCCCTCTGGAATGAGTGTCTAATGACCTATCAGACAAGGGAGGTCAGAGAATTTCTTAATGGCCAGCTCCTACACAGAAAGGTGGCAGAAAACTGGAATGCTCTTTCTAAGTTGTATGGCTTGCTTTGGGGGAAAGGGGCTCTAGATTTTATGATCTACCTTGGGGAAGAGGAATTCTGGTTTCTGTGATTTGCTTTGGAGAAGAAAGAGGGATGGGAGACATGAAGGCAGAAGGTCAGAGAGAGAGTTTGCTTCTGAGGCCATCTAATCTCCTTTCATTCACAGTACTTTGCTTGCCAAAGCACCGTCCTTTAGGGGTATCATTTTCTGAGCCCCAACACTATTTAAAACATAGTGGGTAAGTCTTCTAAAAATGAAGTCACATTCCTTTTCCATTGTGGGAGCTTATACTTTAGACACTGCTAAAGAAGCACTTTGCAAGTTCTATCTCACCGAATCCTACTTAGAAGGTACTATTAACTCCCTATTTTACAGATTAGGAAACTGAGGTCAGAGAAGCTAATTAACTTGCCCAAGGACACCCAGTTTGTGGAGGAGAGGCTAACCCAGGGATCTGATTCCAGAGGTCAGGTGTTAAACCTGTGCTGTGGGATAATAAACTCCACAGGTCTCTCTGATCATCTGATCAGAGATGGACGTGATTTCACTGCAGTCTTCAAACTTCCTTCCTTCCTTCCTTCCTTCCTTCCTTCCTTCCCTCCCTCCCTCCCCCAGGCTAGAGTGCCATGGCATCAGCCTAGCTCACAGCAACCTCAAACACCTGGGCTCAAGCAATTCTCCTGCCTCAGCCTCCCAAGTAGCTGGAACTACAGGCACTCTCCACCACGCCCAGCTACTTTCTTTCTATTTTTAGTAGAGACAGGGTCTTGCTCTTGCTCAGGCTGGTCTCGAACTCCTGATCTCAAGCAATCCTCCCACCTTCGCCTCCCAAGAGTGCTAGGATTACAGGCGTGAGCCCCCTCCCTCCTACCCCCAGGAAGACTTTCTTGTTACACTTTAGCAGACCTGAGTGATTGTGTTCTCCTTGAACTTAATGGTTTTCCTGAGGGACCCAGGGAACCTACCCAGTATATAGAGGAAGAAACTGACCATAGGAACAGGATTCCAAATGGACAGGATCCAAGTCACCAAGGCCAGAGTCAGCCCCAGACTAGCCCTTCTGGTGTGATTTCAGGACCACAAGGCAACACACATGGCATTTTTGCTAAAAAACAACCATAAAAGAACCACTGTCCTTAACACAGAACCAGATGTGTGCTTAAATTATACAGATCACTGATACCTCACCTTGGGCCAAGGAGACCCAAACATATATCTGCCTCTCCTAGAGTTGTTATTTTTTTTTTAAGTTGAATTAATTAGCAAAAATTCAAAATCGGAAGATGGCACCAAAATATCTGGATTTTTTTAGCTTCTCCCCCTAAATCTGAAGATCTGGCCACACTGACGTGTACTCTGCAGTCCACCACAGTCCCATCCTGTCTCTTCCTCCCACCCTGCTGGTTGGCCCACCCCATCTCTCTCACTAAAATGCAAATATTCCCTAAAGAGATAACTATTGACTCTAACTAGTCATATCCCAGAATGGAGATATTTTCCTGAGATCTGGTTAAGGGAAATTAATTGAGGCAAGTTAGGGAGAGAAAGCATGGCTCCCCCAGACCAGGGGCCAGGCCATGTCAGAACACAGCAGAGATTTCTAGGGTTCCAGAAAACCACAAGATGAGAAATTGGTGTTCAAACAGCTGTCATGAAACTAGACTGTGTGACAGAAACATCGCCTGTTTCCGAAAGCTCATCCTGTCATTTAATTCAAAAAACACCCAGCTTTTTTCTTAGCATCCCGGGCCCCCTTCCCTGCACCTCTTCTGGATGTGCCTTGGGTAATGGAGGCAAAGCCTGGAGATGATTAGACGGCTGCCGACTCAGGCTATGAGCGAGCCCAAAGGAATGGGTTTGGCTTTCGACCAGGGCAGAGCTTCGACCAGAAGAGAAGCTGAATGAAGACGAGGCCCAAGTGATTAACTTGGGTCTGGGCAGCCAGGACTTGAAGCGAGATCTCATTCACCAAGATGGTGAGCAGCTGTGTTCTCTGAAACGCAGACCACATGAGTGAAAATCGTCTTCCCCGAATTTGGAGGCTCTTCCTGCCAAAGTAGTTTATTGTGCAGATCCAGAGGGACAGAGTGAGGGAAGGTTTTATACGGAGATGTGGGAATGGATGAGAAGTCCTTAGGAGGATTCATCTGATAGAGCTTGGAACGGCATCAACCTTCCCCAGCGGCTGGTCTGGGAGGGTTTCAGCTCTGTGCATATTTGAACTCAGACTTTTTTTGGTAGTAGCCCATGTGACAAGTGTGTCAACAGAGCCCCGGATGTGTACCCTGGTGTGGCGAGGGGGGCGGATGTGATGAAGTACTTTTAGGGCTTTTAGAGAAACAGGAAATTCAGTAATTGGAGAGAGAAAAAGATCTATCTTTTAAAGCCAGTGGATAAGACGGCAGAGTCAGAATTGTCATAACTACTGGGTCCAGCTTTAGGAAAATGTGAAAGATTAGAGGACAAAAGAGGAGGAGGAAGGGCCCCTCCAGGGAGCTGCCAGGCTGGGTCAGGGGTTCACTGTATTCAGAAAGCCTCCCCTAACCTTCCTCTTCACCATTTGGTGGGAAGAAGTCGTCCCTGAAATCACTCCTGAACCCCACAACTCACAGCCTTGCTGCCATCATCTGCCTTGCATCCAAAGGAATTCACCTCACTGTGTCTTTGCCCCTGTCAGTGTCAATCCTGAGAGGTCCCTGGCTCCCAGCTCACGTAGTCTCTCGCCCACTAAGCCCCAAAAGGCTCTGTCTGCTCCCTATTCTGTGGCTTCCTCCCACCCTTCCCAACTCCTGAATCTCTTCCTCCATGCCCTCTGGCGTTCACAACCCATAATTAGCAAAATCTCCTTTATCCTTTATCCTCAGGGACACCTGGCTCTCCCCTGCCTTCTCAAGCCGGGGCTATTTTTCTCTCTCAACCCTGTCACCAGACCTGGAGGTGAGAGAGGTGTCCCTCTTGCTCCTCATGGTCACTTTCAGAAGCATCTCCCTGCTGTTCTGTAAACCCTTGTACCCCACATTGAATTTCATGTCATCAGATTTTATGAATCACTACTGTCTTCTCTGACCCCCAAGGGTCATCTTTCAATTATTTTAGATCCTGGTTCACTGTTTCTCTCTCCGTGATGTACTGTCTTAACTCTTGGTGACTGCAATGTCCACGTCGATGGCCCTTCTGTAACCTGAGTCTCTCAGCCCCTTGGTCTCCTCTCCTCCAATGCGCTTCCCTCCACTCCAATGGTAGCTGTGATTACCTACAACCGCAACCTCCCTATGATCTCGATTTCATGCATCCCACTCTCTGACCTCCTGTCTCTCCAGTTCACCTCTTCACCAGATCCCAACCATCCTTTGACCCAATAGAACTACCGTCCTCCACTGTTGCCCACCCCTGTCAAGTTCCTGCGCCCCTCCTGCCCCAGTGTAAATGTCATACTTCAGCCGCTGTGCTCATCGCCCCTTCTGCATACCCTCAAATCTTTGCTTCTCTTTTTCTCTGTCATACTCACCTGGCCTGACAGAGACTTAGTCAAATCCCACTCTCTGCCTACTGCACACCTCCACACCTGCAGTCGAACGTGACTAGAGAACAACACACAGCCACACTGCTGATCTCACTTTAAACTCATGGTGACGAAACTGAATCGGGCCTTTGCTGCTGACCAACAGTCCCTTCACTCACCATTGCTCCTGGATGACAGTGTCACACCGTCTTTTCCCTTCTCAAACCCTTAATACTTCCTTCCCGCCCTCACTCTCAGCTGATAATTGGATTCTTTTTTCACTGGGAAAATGAAGCAACAGAAGAGAACTCCCACCACCACATTTATCCCAGGACCAGCAGTTGCAGCTTCATACTCTCCACCTATTGCCCACCCATCAGAGCCGACTCCTCCACCTGTGCACCCAATCCAATCCCTGTCACCTACTCAAGGACATTCAGCAATTCTTCCCTTTCTCTCCTACGCCACATTGTCTCTCTCTACTGAATCATTTCCTTCGGCACACAAGCATGCTATTATTTCTCACATCTTAAAAAAAAAAAACCAAGCTTTTTAATGACTGTACTTCTGTTGGCAGCCTCTGCCTCATTTGTTTGCCCCTGTTTAGGGCAAATTCTTCAAAGGAATCATTTATATTAACATTTGCTGTGTCCAATTCTTCTCCTCCAATTCTCTCTTAAACCAACTCCAAAGCAGGCTTCTATATCCATTACCCCGCAGAGATTGTTCTTGCCAAAGTTACCGTGACTCCCATGTTGCTAAGTCCAAAGGTCAATTCTCAGCTCTCATCTTATTGATTAATAGCGTCTCATGTAATCGACCACTTCCTTCTCCTTGTTACAGTTCCTTCACCGATGTTCACCTCAGGACATCTCATTCTTTTGGTTTTTCCTCCTACCTCACTGCTCAGAGCCTTCTGGGTGTTTTCTCCTGGTTCCTCCTCTTGTCCCTGACCCCTGAAGGGCTCAGACCTCAGTCCTCTACTCTTCCTTGTCCACCTCTTTTGATGGTCTCACACAAATACAGGGTTTTCAACACCATCACTGTGCCATCACAACTGATGGCAAGTCTGTTCTTCCAGGTGCTCAGGCCAAAAGCTTAAAGCCATCCTTGACTCCTGCTGTCCTCTCACATGCATATCAGATTTTGCAGGAATTAATACTACCTTCAAAACACATCCAGAATCCAGCCGCCTCTCCTCCTTTATTGCTGCCATCTAGTCGAAGCCACCATCACCTCTCACCTGGATTACTGCTATGGCAGCTGTCAAGTGTCCCCTCCTCTCCTCTTGCCTTCAACAGAGCAGCCACAGTGATCCCTTTTAAATGTAACTTAGATGATATTATTTCTCTAACCAAAACCCTTCAGTATCCTCTCTCCCCATTTCTGTTGGGGTGACTCTTCAATAACTCCCATGTCTCTCTGTAAAAACCAAAATCATTACAATAAGATCCTCCCCTATCTGTGCTCCTCAACTACCACTCACGTCTCTACCTTCCTCTTCTGACATTCTCTTCCTCACTCATTCCAGCCTCCTTGCTGTTCCTCAGACACACTAGGCGTGTTCCTACATTGGGGTCTTTGCTCCAGCTGTACCCTCTACCTGAACACACTTGCCCAAGGAGCCTCTGCACTCAGCATAAAAGGAGACTCCTAAAGGCCCCCAGACATTTTGGTTAGAGACATCAAAATGTCAGGCCAGGCCATGCTGCTGCCCCAGGGCCTTGAGGCCCAGTAGGGTCTGGCCCTCCCTGTCCTGAGGGAGAATAGAACCCCAGAGCCTTTATAGTCTCCTGGCTTCACTTCACAACATACCTACCCACTTGATGAACTCTCTCATTCCTGCAATGTTCCAGGTTCACCTTCGCAATGCGGCCCACCCAGACCACCTGCTCTTTCCACTATACCCTGACACTCCTGATCACCCTTAACCTGCACAATCTTGTTCTTTCGTGTCCCCATGGCACTTATTAAGTCTAACATACTGTGTAATTTAATATTTGTTATGGGTATTGCTGATTGTCTATCTTCCCCCTCCCTACAGGGATCTTTGTCTATTTTGTTCACAAACATACACCCAATGACCAGAACAGTCCCTGCCACATGTAGGGAGACAATAAAATTTTTTTTGAATGAGTGAAAAGAATCTAGACACAGAGTTATGTCTCTGGCTATGAGAAATGGCTAGGTGGCCAGGCACGGTGGCTCACGCCTGTAATCCTAGCACTCTGGGAGGCCAAGGTGGGAGGATTGCTTGAGGTCATGAGTTTGAGATCAGCCTGAGCAAAAGTGAGACCCCCATCTCTACTAAAAATAGAAAAATTAGGATGTGGTGGCGCATGCCTGTAATCCCAGCTACTTGGGAGGCTGAGGCAGGAGAATTGCTTGAGCCCAGGAGTTTGAGGTTGCTAGAAGCTAGGCTGACATCCCACTGCACTCTAGCCCAGGTGACAGAGCAAGACTCTGTCTCAAAAGAAAAGAAAAGAAAAGAAAAGAACTGGCTAGGACAAACGCAAAGGGGAAATTGGAACTAGGATGAGCAACTGGAGCTGGCTATAAATGCATGATTCATGAGCAAAGTCAGGTCAAGTTGAAATGAACAACTGAACTGTGCACCTATAATTACCCAATTGAGAGAGAGATATGAGATCTCCCATACGGTAGGTACGTGCACCTACATGCACATCAGATTTTGCAGATTTTACCATATCAAGCGTGATGAAAACCTGGGCCAATGACACTGGCTACTTAATTCCCATCACGAACAATTCAATTCCTTTTTAGCTGCTCTCCCAGCTCTAAGTGAGCTAACTACACAGTTCGACCGAGAGGCACTAGAGAAAGGAAAGGCTAAAGCACAGGACCTCATGAGCGAGGTCTTTGAAAAAGAAGCTCCTCTCTTCTCCTGTTCCCCCAAGTGCCTTCTCAGTAGAGGATATGCAGTACTAAGTATTTTGAGCAGTGCCCGGGTCCATGTCGTCAGAGTCCTGCAGTCACTGGATGCAGATGGATTAACAGTTCTGCTTGCTGGCCCCACCATGGCCCTGTTACAGAGGTCTTCCGGAGGCCATGCTTTCCTTTCCCACAGGGATCACAGCCTCAAGGCCGACTGCCAACATATCCTGTCTCCTGGGATGCCAATGCTATGCAAGGAGCCTCTGCACTCAGCATAAAAGGAAGCTCCTAAAGGCCCCCAGACATTTTGGTTAGAGACACCAAAATGTCAGGCCAGGCCATGCTGCTGCCCCAGGGCCTTGAGGCCCAGTAGGGTCTGGCCCTCCCTGTCCTGAGGGAGAATAGAACCCCAGAGCCTTTATAGTCTCCTGGCTTCACTTCACAACATACCTAACCAACTCCAGGCATCTCTTAGTTTCCAAAGGGCTTCTGGCAGAAGTTCCAGCAAATCCCTCTTGACTAGACATGATCACAAGACCCCAATTCACATGAGGGACACAAACCAGATAGCAGTGCCTTTTGCCAAGATGGGGGTATGCTCAGCTGTGCCTTTCAAAGTAAGGAAGGTAAGCGTACTGATGGAGGTGACCTAGAGCTAAGAGAGCAGTTGGTAGGCGTTGAAGTAGGGTAAGCCCATGTCATTTTCTCCGTAGAATGGATAGGTTCATTCACAAGGAAGGCATTCATATTTGTGCAACCCAAGTACAATAGGGAGCCCTTGTGGTTCAGAGTAAGCAAAAAAAACCCACAGTAATAGAAATAACTATCCTGTGGGAAAATGTAATTTAAATCAGTTAAGAGATTTCGCCCGTCTCATGAGAAAAAGTCAAAGGGGTAAGTAGTGTTAATACACAGTCTAACATCTCTTTTCTTCCACTCTTAGCTGCCCCATTTTGTTCCTCCTCTCTCTCCCAAAACTTAGCCCATTCCTCTCTACCTATCCTCTGCACCCGTATCTGCCACACGTACACACACACACACACACACACACACACATCTGTCCCTTTCTCAAACTCCTTTAGTTCCCAAGTCCTGAAAGAATCTATGAATAAAAGAAGCCTAATACTACAGTAGTTAAGAGCACAGGCTCAGGGGTTAAATTGCTTGTATTTTGGATCCTGTCCTTAAGACTTGAACAAGTTAAAAGTTACTTGCTGGAGCCTCAAGTTCCTTGCCTATGATATGGGTATCATGAGGATTAAATAAGATATTATAATATGTGTAAAAATGCTCGGCACAATGCACTCAATAATGTCAGCAACCTAACTTTTAATGAAAATTATCTGATGGGGCAATTTGCATCAGCAGATCCAAATATCTTTGATAAACTGAGCAAAAGAAAGATGAATTGGCATATGAGCAAGTGTTCTGCCTGGTTCTCCAGATATCCCTGCAAACGTGGCCTGGAATTTTGGGGAGAAAAACAAGCCATGAAGCTCTTCTGGCGCCAACAGAGACTTTGGGGGTCATTTGGGCGAGTCACACTCGTCTTTGTTCCTAGAGATTTAATATCTACCTAACTATTAAATGGCCGTGACTTGGAGGAGAGAAGACAAGAAGAGGAATTGCTTTCAGCTGGCCCCTCGTCTTTAAATAACCAGGGGTACAAAATGTTTCAAACACAAAGGAGACCATGTGTAAAACATTAGTTAAATTCAGATATAAATCTAGTCTTTGACCAGTCCAGAGTTAATCAATATGCTTTTATACTCTCTTTGAACTTTTGAGTTTTCTGGCAGCAACAAAAATCCCAAACTGGATCCCAGACCATAGTCCAGACAGCCCAGCTTCTACACTCCCTCCCCGTGTCCCATATTGTTGACAGAACTACTCTCGTTACCACATTCATTCCAGTGGTGATTCAAATTCTTCTGCAGAAATGGACTTGAAAGACAGAAAATTGCCCCTGTAATCACGTAATAAGGAATCCTGGACGAGGAATACAGAGCTATGAATATGGATTTACTCTCAGCCTTTACGGATTCTTTTTCTCCGTTATTTTCATTGAAAATCATGATGAACTAATTTAAATAGCAAGGTAAACTGAGATGGAAAATTACCCATAATAAGAATTTCGATGAAACTATAGACTGGTCTGTTTTAAAGCACATCAAGGATGCTTCATTTAAATTACAAATACGTGCATTTGAAACGTGTTCATTTAAATGTGTCAGTTTTAGGCAAAACTAAACTGTTCTAATCCTTTCCCAAAAAAATCAAGAATTTGATATGGAAAAAAACCATGTAGTTTGATTTCCAAAGCAGAGGGAGAAGTAAATAGTGGGTGAACAAGACCCACCCAAAGGCTGTAGCCAGCTTCCCTAGAAAGATTTGTGACCACGCCTCAGTACTGTCCTGCAATTTGTTCCAACAGATTTTACTATAACTCTAAATCATTAGAAGCAACTGTTGCTGTTACCAGTACTATCTTTGCCTCAAAAAGAGGAAAATTCAGGACATGCAATATAATCCTCTCTAGGAGAGAAATCAGTCCATTTGTCTGAAAACATCAGCTAAGAAGTATACTAAACGTTAGAGTTTCATACCTCAATGTTATATATATTTTGAAAAATAAATAAAGTGAGCACGCACAAGAGGTGGTTGGATGCACCAAGTGGCTTAAGTTGAATTAACTAAATATAACCTACAAAAACCATTCTATCTTTTGCAAATTCTTTCCAGAAAAAGGTAAGAAAAATCCAACCAAAAGCATTTTTAAACATTCTGAGCTGTTCACAGCGAGGGATTCCTTACCCTTACCAGATGTATAAACATTTATATAAGGCAGGGGGTTCATTACTTGGAGAGTGTAATCAAAGGCAGTGCTAACACAATGTTCTTCCCTCTGACTTGAGTGACCTCTTCCCTGTTAGGGTCATCGTTGTTTCACAGTGTCCCAGGGACGAAAGGACTTTGGAAGATCATTTGCCTTGAGATCTAACTAGCAGCATTGGCATCCCTGAGAAGCTGGTTAGAAATGCAGAAGCTTGGGTCCACCCCCTCTCTTACTGACTCGGAATCTGCATTTTGACAGGACCCCCAGGTGATCCTTATGCACATTCCAGGTTAAAATATGCCGCTATAGGTCATTCCTCTGCCTCTGAGCAAAACCAGGCATGACGGATGAGTAGTCTCATTCGGCCAATTTTAAGTGCTTTATAGAGTGCCCTGTCTGAGTCACTGAGAGGAAAGGGGAAATATACTTGTTTAAGGAAGTCTTGCATAACTTAACAAAGTTAGTAAATTCTTCAACATAATCAAGTATGTATTTTTGGAAGCCCTGCAGATTAGGTCAAAGTAAAGAGAAGCAGAAAATGGAACAGGTCCACATAACAAACTCCAATAAAACAAGGGTAGTACAGAAGCTGAATCTATGAGGGATAGGAGGAGCAATTTCACTAAATTATCAGATCCAAAATCGTCTCTGCACTGTGAATGATTTATAGCCCTGGAAGCTTAAAGGCTTGAGTCTCTTGTTGTATTTCATTTCAGATTAGTAATTTTTATCTAGTGCTTCCCTGCGGCTTAAAGTGAAGGCCCTGGAACTACTAAAATGAAATTATCTGATGATTTGTGTGGTTATTGTGTAGTTGTTGGATGAGTTTCATATTTGTAACAAGACTGGAATTTGGACAATAGAAAACTTTCTGTGGGTTAGTGGCAGCTGGACCTGGAAGCCAAAAGCTGAAGGGCTTAGGATAGTTATATACGTGCATTCCAGTGGCCATCAAATTTAGCTGCACCTGGATAAAGTTTTTTAAAAACAGCTTTCTTGGAGTATAACTGACATACAATAAACCAAACATACTTCCATGTACGAGTGTGTGAGTTTTGATAAACATCATATACCTTTGAAACTATCACCACAACCAAGCTAATCACCCCCCAAATTTCCTTATGACCCTCTGTAGTCCCTCACTCCATCCTGCAACCATGGATTTGCTTTCTGTCGCTATAGACTAGTGCACATTTTCTAGATGTTTATATAAATGATAGCATATGGTATGTACTTTTTTTTTTTTTTGGCCTAGTTTCTTTCACTCAGTGTAATTGCTCTGAGAGTCATCCAGGTTGTTATTGTATGTATTAATAGTGTGTCCTTTTTATTGTTGAGTAGTATCCCATTGTGTGGATGTACACATTTTGTCTAACCATTAACAAATGAACAACATTTGGGTTGTTTCTCATTTGGGGCAATTATGAGTAACACTGCTATAGACATTCATGTAGAGAGATGAGCATGCAAGTTTCCATTTCTCAAGATAAATACCTAGAAGTGAGTATAGTAAGTGTATGTTTTACTTGAAAAGAAACTGCCAAACCGTTATCCAAAGTGGTTATACCATTTTGTTTGCCCACCAGAAATTTTTAAGAATTCTAACTACTCCACATCCTTCCTAGCAGTTGATATTGTCAGTATTTTTTTTTTTATTTTAGCCATTCTAATAGATGTGTAATGGCGTCCCCATTATGGTATTAATTTGAATTTCCCTAATGAATACTAATGTTGAAAAATCTTTTTTTTATTTTTTTTTTTTTTCCGAGACAGAGTCTCACTGTGTTGCCTGGGCTAGAGTGCCGTGGCATCATCCTAGCTCACAGCAACCTCCAACTCCTGGGCTCAAGCGATCCTCCTGCCTCAGCCTCCCGAGTAGCTGGGACTACAGGCATGTGCCACCATGCCCGGCTAATTTTTTCTATATATTTTTAGTTGTCCAGTTAATTTCCTTCTAATTTTAGTAGAGACGGGATCTCGCTCTTGCTCAGGCTGGTTTCGAACTCCTGAGCTCGAACAATCCGCCCGCCTTGGCCTCCCAGAGAGCTAGGATTACAGGCGTGAGCCACCGTGCCCAGCCTGAAAAATCTTTTTATGTGCATATTTGCCACCCTTATATCTTCTTTGGCGAGGAGTTTTTCAAGCCTTTTGCTTATATTTTAAAGCGGGTTTTGTTTTGCTTTGTTTTCTTAATTGTTGAGTTTTAAGAGTTCTTTATGTATCTGGAAAAAAGTCTTTTGTCAGATACATGACTGGCAAATACTTCCTCCCAATCTTTTTATTCCCTTAACAATGTCTTTCAAAGGGCAGGAGTTCTTAATTTGATGAAGTCCAGTTTAGTAATTTTCTTTTATGGATGGTACTTTTGGTGTTATATCTGAGAAATCTCTTCCTAACCCAAGCTCATAAAGATTTTCTCCTGTTTTCTTCTAGAAGTTTTTTTGTTTTTGTTTTTGTTTTGTTTTGAAACAGAATGTTGCTCTGTTGCCTGGGCTAGAGTGCCATGGCATCAGCCTAGCTCACAGCAACCTCAAATTCCTGGGCTCTAGCAATCTTCCTGCCTCAGCATCCAAGTACCTGAGACTACAGGTGCACACAACCATCCCCGGCTAATTTTTTCTATTTTTAGTAGAGATGGGGGTCTTGCTCTTGCTCAGGCTGGTCTCAAACTCCTGACCTCAAGCGATCCTCCCACCTCGGTCTCCCAGAGTGCTAGAATTACAGGCGTGAGCCACGACATCCAGGCCTGTTTTCTTCTAGAAGTTTTATGCTAGGTTTTATGTTTAGGTCTATGATACATTTTGAGTTAATTTTTATATATAATACAAGTTTTGGAATGCTGTTTAGTTTTTTTTTCTATGAAAATCCAATAGTTCCAGTACCATTTATTGAAAAGACTGACCTTTATCTACTGAATAGCCTTTGCACTTTTGTTGAAAGTCAGTCTACCATATATTTTGGGGTCTGTTCTATATTCTGTATTCTGTTTCACTGATATATCTTTATACTAATACCACATTGTCTTGATTACCATAGCTTTATCGTAAGTCTTAAAATCCAACTTTATTCTTTTTCTAAGAAAAATATGAATTCTAGAATAAGCTTGGATTTTAAAATAAGTTTGGCAATTTCTGGGGAAAAAAAGCCTACTAGAATTTTGATTAGGATTGCATTGATATATCTTTATACTAATACCACATTGTCTTGATTACCATAGCTTTATTGTAAGTCTTAAAATCCAACTTTATTCTTTTTCTAAGAAAAATATGAATTCTAGAATAAGCTTGGATTTTAAAATAAGTTTGGCAATTTCTGGGGAAAAAAAGCCTACTAGAATTTTGATTAGGATTGCATTGAATCTATGGATCAATAGAAATAGATCTATTTGAGGGAAACTGACATCTTAACAACATTGAGTCTTGCAATCCCTGAACACAGGATCTTCTTTTATTTCTCTGAGCAATGTTTTTTTCAGTGTTCAGGTCTTACATTTCTTTTGCGAGATTTATCTCTAAATAATTGATATTTTTATACGATTGTAAATGCTATTATTTGTATGATTGCAATTTTCAACTGTTTGTTGAAACTATTTAGAAATATATTTGATTTTTATATTGATCTTTTATCCTGAAGCCTCACTAAACTCACTTAGTTCTGTAGCTTTTTTGTAGATTCCATAAAATTTTCTACGTAGACAATTATGTTGTCCAAGAATAAAGACAGTTTTACTTCTTCTTGTCCAATTTGGATTCATTTTATATTTTTTCTTGCCTTATTGCACTGGCTAGGACCAGTAAAATGCTACATATAGTGACACAGTAGACAACTTTGCTTTGTTTGTGGTCTTAGAGAGAAAATATTTGGTCTTTCCCATTAAGTATGATGTTAGTTTTTGGTTTTTCATAGATGCCATTTCTTCAATTGAAGAAGTTCCCTAGTTTTCCGAGAATTTTTTTTTCAAAAATTCAGAAATGAATCTTGGATTCTGTCAAATCTTTTTTATGCATCTATTGAGATATCCATATGGTTTTTCTTTTCAGTCTGTTTTTTTTGTTTGTGTTTTTTTAGAGACGGGGTGTCGCTCTGTCACTGAGGCTGGAGTACAGTGTTGTGATCATAGCTCCTCACAGCCTCAAACTCCTAGGCACAAGCAATCCTCTTCCCTCAGCCTCCTGAGTAGCTGGGACTACAAACACGTGCCACCACACCTGGCTAATTTTATCTTTTTTTGCGTAGAGATGGATTCTCACTGTGTTTGCCCAGACTGGTCTCAAACTCCTGGTTTCAAGCAATCCTCTGGTCTTGACCTCTCAAAAGTGCTGAGATTACAGGTGTGAACTGCACTGGCCTTCTGTCAGTTAGTATGGTGAATTACAGTGGCTGACTTTAAAATTTTAAAGTAATCTTGCTTTCCTGGGATACAGTTATGATAGATTATCCTTTTTATATATTGTTAGATTCTATTGGCTAAAATTCACTTAAGAATTTTTCCGTTTACACTCATGAGGGATATTGATCTGTTGTCTTCTTTTCTTACTATGTCTTTGTCTGGATTTGGTATCAGAGTAATACTAGTATTATTGGTACCAGTAATGCTGGTCTCAGAATGAGTTGATATGTTTCCTTCTCTTCAATTTACTTGAAATGTTTGTGTGTAAAATCAGTATCATTTCTTTCTTAAATATTTATATAATAGAACTCACAATCTGGAACTGAAGTTTTCTTTATGGGAAGATTTTTAACCACTAATTCAATTTCTTTAATAAATATAGAGCTATTCAGGTTATCTATTTCTTCTTGAATAAGCTTTGGCAATTTGTGTCTATGAAAGAATCTTTCCATTTCCTGCAAGTTGATAAAATTTATTGGCATAAAGTTGTTCTTAATATTTCCTTATACTTTCAAAATATGTAGAATCTGTAGTGATGTCTTGCCTCTCTCATTCCTGATATTGGTAATTTGTGTCTTCTCTCTCTGCTTTTTCTTGTCAGTCTGGCTAGAAATCTACCAATTTTACTGATCTTCTCAAAGGACTAGATTTAGTTTCATTGATTTTTTTCTATTATTTTTCTATTTTCTATTTCATTGATTTCTTCTCTGATCTTTATTATTTACATTCTTCTGCTTAGTTTAGGTTTAATTTGCTCTTTTTCTACTTGCTGAATGTGGAATATGAGGTCATTGGTTTAAGCCCTTTCTTATTTTCTAATATAAATGTTTAGTGCTATAAATTTCCCTATAAATATATTATAGCTGAACTCGCAAATTTTGATATATTGTGTTTTCATTTAGTTTAAAAAATTTCTTAATTTCCCTTTTGATTTCTTCTTTGACCCACGGGTTATTTGGAAGTGTGTAAATTTTTTTCCAAATAATTGGATATGTCCCAGAATTGTTTCTGTTATTAATATGTAATTTAATTCTACTGTGGTCAGAGAATAAACTTTGTCTGATTTGAATCTTTTAAAATTTCGCAAAGCTTAATTAATGGCCTAGAATATGGTCTATCTTGGAAAATTTTTTGTGTGCACTTGAAAAGAATATATACTCTGATGTTGAGTGGATGTTTTCAAATGTTAATTAAGTTAATTTGATTGTTAGTGTTGTTCAAGTCTTCTATATCCTTACTGATTTTCTGTCTACCCGCTCTGTCAATTACTGAGAGAATGGTATTAAAATCTCCAATCATAATTGTGGATCTGTTTATTTCTCCTTTATACTTCTAAACATCCCAATGCCGAGGCCACACACCATATGAATTAATTCAGACTCTCCGAGGGCATGACCCAGTCATCAGTATTTTCTTTTTTTGTTTGTTTGTTTGTTTGTTTGAGACAGAGTCTTGCTCTGTCACCTGGGCTAGAGTGCCGTGGCATCAGCCTAGCTCACAACAACCTCAGACTCCTGGGCTCAAGCGATCCTTTTGCCTCAGCCTCCCAAGTAGCTGGGACTATAGGCATGCACCACCATGCCCGGCTAATTTATATATATATTTTTTTTTTTTTAATTGTCCAGCAAATTTCTTTCTATTTGTTAGTAGAGACGGGGGTCTCGCTCTTGCTTTTAGTAGAGACGGGGGTCTCGCTCTTGCTCAGGCTGGTCTCAAACTCCTGACCTTGAGCAATCCACCTGCCTCGGCCTCCCAGAGTGATAGGATTACAGGCGTGAGCCACCGCGCCCGGCCTAGTATTTTCTTTTTTTAACTCACCTGAGTGATTTCAATGGGTAGCCAGGTTTGAGAATCACTGTCTTATGCATTCCATGTTATGGATTCAACAGATGCAGAAAATAAGAAGTAAGATCTACTAGATGCCAGAAACTGCTGGATTATTTTAAATTTGCCATCTTATCTAATATTCATATCTGCCTTTAAGGTAGGCATTATTCACTCACATTTTACAAAAACTGAAACTGAATCTTGGACAGTTGTCTGTGTTCACACTGCTGATTAGAGAATGTAACTGGGATTTAAACACAGGTTTCTTAACTCAAAGTTTATTACTTTTTTTTAGTATATTACAGCTACTTATATTTTGCTCTGTGAAGTATGTTTATTGACTTGAATTCTATCTTTATTCCTCTCCTATCTCCCTAACATAGTGTTTTTGGTTGTGGATATGAGCTCCATCTAACCCAAACCTTATAATTGTCTCTGGACCTACCACACTGTCTGTACCCTGGAGATGATTCTAGGGTTTTTCTTTTTCCTCTTGAAAGATCTAAGTATCTGGGTTCATCTGACTACATAATAGTCATCAATCTGCCTTTTTATGGTCCATCCAAACCTAAATTTAAATCAGGCTGTAATTAACCCCAACACACAGCCTCCTCTCCAAAAATCTTCTCAGGCTACAGACTGTCAGGCTGCTTCGCTCCATTAATGCACAACATTGGCAGCCAGGGACCAGATTTTGCCCTGAGCTACCCACACAGGTTTAGAGCAAGATTATGGAAGAAGAACAGATTGGGAGTGGATGCATCTCCTATGTGTAAATGCTATTTTGTTTGAGCGATTCCAAGCACTGGTACACTAAGATTAATTAACTTGGCTACGGATTAATTTTAAAAGTCAGGAATGATTTGAATCATTCCTCCAGATGAGTTGCTCAGCTGCCTCCAGGGAGAGGATCAGTTGAAAAAAAGTGGACCATTGATGTTTGAGAGAAATGTACATTCCAAAGAGATAAAGAGAAAGGCTAATGAGGTGCCTCTTTAGTGCACTTGAGCTCTCTCTCTCTCTCCCTCTGCTTTGTTTGTTTCGTTTTGGTTTTCTGTTCACACTATCCTCAGCCTCAATATGCACTAATGAATCTATGTGAGTTTGTTCCTTTTCATAAATATTCAACAATTCAACTCATACCCCAAAACTGTCTTCTTTGACCTACTGTCTATATGTTGTCTTCAGATCTCTTCACCTGGCTTTCCCCATCACTGATAAGTCACATTTTGACCTCAAGATTTCATAGTTGCTGATGTGACTTCCTCTGTGCTTGGAATGTTTCCTCAGTTACTGCCCAAAGTAAAAAACAACCGCAACAAGCTAGGGCTTGAGTATTTTTTTAAAAAAAGAAATTATTTATTACTAAAACAAGTCTACAATAATACCAAAAGTATTTAAAAAGAAAAACATCGCTTATAGTTCCTCCACTTGCGACAACCACTTTCTCTTCTCCCAAATTTTCTTCCAGTCTTTATTGAGATATGGAAATATTTTACATGCTTATAATGCTCATATAATTTTTGTGTACCACTTTTTGTTTAACAGCAATTAATAAACACTTCTTCTTGCCGTTGCATAGACCTCCTAATTGTCTTTTCTTGTGGTTTCATGGTTTTTTGTGGAGATGCCATGATTTGTTTAACCATTTCCCCTACTGCTGCGCATTCAATTGTTTTCAGTTTTCACTTTTGTGAGTGATCCTGCTATAAACATCTAGTATATATAAAGATTTCTTCCCTTATTCTTTTGAATTACTTCCCTGGGAGAAATTTCCAGGAGGACTATTACCACTTTGAAGGGTTTGAATGATTTTAAGGGATGATGAGCCCTCAAAAAGACAGTATTGCAGAAGTTCATAATCCCTATCATATCTTGATTTACAAAATTAATGATGGCACAGAAGAGCCAAGGTCCTTCCTAAAGCATCACTCACTGTCCACTCTCATACCCCAGAGTGGTCCAGGCAATACCAGATAATTACATCTACATTATCTTATTCTTTATTCTACTGAAGCCCATTTAAAAAAAATTAGCTGATTCCTCCCACATTTTAAGTGATGAGTGTTTGGAATAAGTCTTAAGAAACTCTAGAACAAAACCATGAAGCAAACCAAAGATCCACTTTCAAGATAATTCTTATCTTAGAAACGCAATGAAGGTATACGACGTGTGCGGCAGGAGGGGCCGTGGGGAGGGGGTCCAGGTCAGACATGACTGGAACGCCAGTGTCACAGTTGTCTCCTGTAAACTGGTCTCTGGGAGCTGGGTCAAGGCAGCCGAGTTAAAAGCCAAACACAGACAGCAGCTGTTGAGGATGTAAAGTCTCTGGGCAGAGTGGATAGGGAGCTGGGTGTGGTCACCCAGAAGCCAATTTCCACCCCACCCTACAGGCCCAGCGATAGGGGCTGAGAAGAGAGAACTTCCCGTGTTGCATTCCAGTCCTCTTTGCTGGGCTCAGTGAGAATGTGGGAGGCTGGCTGCAAGCCGCCTGGCTGCACTGCACACACCTCCCTCAACGGTGTCCCCGCTGGAAGGCACTGAGGCTTCTGAGAATACCATATCCGGAGAGCCAGGATGCAGGACTGAGCTACAACTGCCACACGATCCCAGCCATAGCCCTGGGTGTAAAATACGAGTAAATCCCACTAATGTCCTCCAGGGACTGAGTGACACCGCAAGGGGGTTATGTGGGCTTTTCCTACATTGCACAAATCAATGTTGAGCTGCATAGGTGACACTGTCCACTTCCATGATTTCCCAGAACGTTTGTCAAGAACCCTGTGGGCTGCATCACTGAGCAGGGAATCTTCATTATTCATTTCAACATCACTTTTCTTGGAAACCCTGACTGCTCCACTCTCCAGAAATAATCCATCAAACTTTCCTCTTTGTTGAAGTCATACTGCAAGAACTCCCATAATCAAATTCCCCACATTAGGATCCCTGCTTTATTATGTAACAACAGAGTCAACAGGGAAATGAGTGGATCAGACACTGACATCTTGTTTTCTCTCTCTAAGTTTTTATTATGAAAAATTTCAAACAAATGCAAAGTGAGAGACATGGAATAAAGAATCTCCATGTGCCCTGCGCCCAGCTTGGACAATCTCCACAGGTGCCAATCTTGTTTCATCTATTGCCCCACCCCCACTACTATGCACGCTATTTTTTTTCTGCTGGAATTTTTAAAAGCAAGTCCCAGACACGGCACCATTTCACTCATGCATACTTTAACATGCATCTCTAACTAATAAGGACTTTCTTTTTTAACATAACCTCTGTAGGCATTCTTATTTATTTAGTATCTGTTGGTATCTCCTTAGCATTTAGTATTAGTGCAAGGCATTATACTCTCCATAACGCATACTTCATGAAATCTCAGCTCACCAGAGAAACACTTTGGAAATTCACAAACTCCCCAGGAGAAAGAAAGAAAAGCCCTGGCCCTGAGAACATTGCTATTTGCATTTTACTCATGAGGAAAAGTGCTCAGCCAACTCAGGATAAGCTGTGGAAAGGCTGTGGGCCAGGAGCCTTCAGAGTTTAGAATAAGAGGCATGTCAGAGCCTGACTTTTCTCCATGCCCCCTGGATATTCAGGGTATTAGAAGAGCATCGCTTCCTCATCTGAAAACTACCTTTTTTTTTCCCCTTAAACTACCTTATACTCATTACTTGAAGTTATATTGTCAAGGTAGAAACGCATAGCTTCTTGAAAAGGTAGTGTCTTAAAAATAGACAGCACTCAGCAAAAGTTATGAAAAATCCAATTTATGTTTGTACTAATGAGGCTTGCACACATATGGAGCAGAGGGGAAACGTTGCTCCACACAAAAGCAATCTCAGTATCAGTATTTCTGTTTGCTGTGTGCTCCTCCTTTGCAATCGCTGCACCTAATCTATACATCAGAGCTCAGGGGATTTAGGCAGAATAGCCATGTTGTGTTGACTTCTTGAGTCATACGTCATAAATCATAGCTTGGAGTGACCCTTTCCCTCAAGGGCTGACTGATAAGCCCATCCTGAGTCACAAAGATGCCACATAGCCTTTGGGCTGCTACTTGTGGCCAGGCCTTCTAATCCCAGGCTCCCAGATACCAAACCCAAGTCAGCCGGCATAGACAGTCACAATGTACTGTTGATTTTCCCTTCAGAAGCTCTTGTGCCTCCTTGTTCTTGCCCTCTCCCAGGTTCTCATCACTTTATGCAAGATTATGCCGGGGACTGGGACATGTTATGCAAAGGAGGTGCCTGGAGCTGCAGCGTGGGTGAGGGCTATGCCTAACAAGAGGGCGTTCACTAAAGATGAGCTGTTTGCATCTGCTTTGGTGGATGTTCCCTCCACCTAGAACACCCTTTGGATGTCTGCTTGACTTGCCCCTCTGCCCACTGTGCTTTCAGATCTCTGCACAAGTATCCCATTATCTGAGGGCCTTCCCTATCCCTGCATCAGAGGGCACACCCACTGCCACTCTCAAGCCCTTTATTCTGCCTTATTGGTCTCTGTCCCCTTTATCACAACCGGATCCATATTGATTATTTGTTGTCTAGGTCACTATTGTATCTCCCGCACCTAGAACAGTGCCAGGCATGTGGCACAGAGTCGACACACTAGTGCAGAATGAATTACCTCCTTGAGAACAAGATCTTATCTAAGTGGGCACTAATTACAAAACACTCCTTTTTGGAGGACAGCTCCACAGGAAGTACACGGGGAGATACAAACGAGCTTTCCAGAGCCAACACCTCCAAAACCTAACTGTTCTAATAGGAATGCATATTTCTTAAATCTATATCCTCTGTGACCGCTACAGAGCTTGTGACCACCAGCTCCTAGCCATGTACTCTGTTCCTGTACTTTGTTTCTGGCCTTCGGGGTTTATGTGAAGCTTCCCAAGAGCCTCGTGCTAACAAACTTTCAAGCACGTACACTTTAAGAATAATATATCCCTCTCAAAACGATACGACTGAAAGGTGTTCCTTGAACAACAGAAAGATTTATTATGTTCTTCCCCCACAGAAAAACCACAGGAATATTTCCTTCTTGACTGCAGCAGCGAGTTCCAAGTTTCATTAAAGAACCGGCCAGATGCTTCCTCCTAGCTTGTGTGGAAAGAAGTTAAGATAAAGAGCATTTGAAACTCTACCTCTGCACACCTGACTCATACTTTGTTCCCTTCTGACAGGTCTTCTTCCTGTTTCCCCAAGGTCAGGGACATAGCTCTGTGTGACCCATCTCCCCGGGAAGCTGGGGCTCTGGAACCTCCCCTCTCCCTCTGGTATTAACAATATGTGGCTCTTAGCAAATTGCACATCTGCCATAAACCAAGCGCTGAACATTACAAATTGTCTCAAAGTCTTAACTCCCATATTAGAAAAGAACTATAACCTGAGTGTCTGCTGCCTGGACAGCCCCTGTATTCCTAGTAGCAAAGTCTATATCTTTCTGCCTCTGTCACCAAGAATCGCCTTTCTCCAGTATATTTACAGAAAGAGAGTTGTTTTCTCATCCCCAGAGCCAGTCCACAGTGTAGCCTGTTCCTCTACTTTCACCTGCCCCTAAACTCCACACCCAGCCAGGGCCTCTGCTCACTGTCCTACAGGTTCTGGCCTGGGACTCAGGGCTGCCACCTTCCCTTGCCTCAGGGGTGTAGTAGGCAGAATAGTGAGCCTCAAGAATGTCCACATTCTGGAACCTGTGACTCTGTTACCTTACATGGGCTTTGCAGCTGTGATTAAGTTAAGGACCTTGGGATCGGGAGATTATCCTGGATTATCCTGGTGAGCATGATGTAATCACAAGGAGCCTTATAAGGGAAAGAGGGAGGCAGGAGGGTCAGAGTCAGAGAGGATGTAAAGACGAAAGCAGAGGTTGGAGGGATGCAAGGAAGGGGTGAAGGAACACAGGCAGCCTCTAGAAGCTGGGAAGGGCAAGGAAACGAACTCTCCCCTAGAGCCTCCAGGAGGAATGCAGCCCTGCCAGCACCTCGATTGTAGGTCTTCTACCTCCAGATCAGGAAAACAATGAATGTGTGGTGTTTTAAGTCACTAAGTTTGTGAATAATTTGTTATACCAGCAACAGGGAACTAAGCAGGGACACCACGTTGTTCCAGGTGCTGGAACAGAGACGTGAACACAAAAGGCAGAAATCCAAGCCCTCCCAGTGCTTATATTTTAATAGGGCCCCTCTTCATGGTATCCCCACTCAACAGGGTTCACTCAACCTTTGTCCCTCTTCTCCAAACAGGATAATCCTGTAAAATACAGATAAACCACAGCAATACATTTCTCACAGTCTGAGTTACTCGGTCAGAAATCATGCCTTGCAGTTAGATGATTCCCAGAATAATGCATGGTAGGCTTCATTTCTCCAATTCCTACTCTTTTCAGGGTCTCTTTCCCAACATGAGGTCAAGATATCCCTGCTCATTCTTCCTGTGGTCTTATGATCTCCTGTGAGTGGCTCTTAGATCACACGCACACACCCGAACACAAGCAGTCTCAGTCTCAATCCATATTGGTGAGGGGGTCTTCCTACAGGCAACATATTCTGCCCAACTAAATAAAGATATACCTTTGCTGTTGTTATGCAGAGCAGCTCCGTTTCACTTTCCTCAGCCCCTGCCCCACCTGTAGACTGTGCCCAGTACCCACCTGGCCCCAGAAAGGCTGCCTGTCACTGTGCCTTTCTGGATGGAAAGATCCTTGCTCATGATCACCACCCCTGCTACCCAGCGAACTGGTACAAGCTGAGTGGATGTGCTTTTTCGATACACTGAGTCACATCTAATTCCTACCCGAGACTGAGTCGGCGCTCCCTGTCCCCCATCCATAGCAAGCCCTCAAGAGTTCTGGGATTTTTCTTTTCTTAGCTATAGAAAGGAACCCCCAAGTGTAAGTACCTCTTTTTAATCACTTATAAAGGATCCTTTCCTCCTCCTCCTCTGTCACGATCTTTTCCTAGCAAAGAATGAGGGCCATTCCAATCAAGCACAGGCACCTCAAGCAAATACTTTTGATTAAAACAAACTTTAACACTGGGAATTGAGGAATTTCAGAAGGAAGAATTGTTGGCTATAGAACCATTAGCTATATAATGTTGGTTTCAGAGTAATTATGATAAAATAAAGAATAATATACTTATTATGTGTTTACTATGTACCAGGGACTTTTACTAAATGTTTTACTTGCGTTAGCTCATTTAATCCTCATCAGTGAGGTTGGGACTGTTATTATCCACATTTTACAGGTGAGGAGACTGAGGCTGGGAGGGGTTAAGAAAATTGCTCCAAGATCACACTGCTATCTGGTAGCAGAGCCAGGGCTCAAACCCAGGATTGCCTGACAGTCAGACCCTAACCACTCAGCCACGCTGCTGCCTTTGCGTGCTTTAATAACTGGAAGCCTGTTCAGGGCGGTGTCTTCCACCTTCATGTATATTTAAACTGAAAATACTAGAAGAGCATTTAATAGGAACTAAATAGGAAAGGAAATTAATAGGAAAGGAGGGACAAGACAGGCTCATGACCAAATTTGTCCACTGTGAGAATTATAGATAGATGAGAAGAAACCTGAAAAGCCACAAACATAACAAGAAAAAAAAATTTTTTAAATTACAGCTAATTGAGCAATGGTAAGTTTGGAAATTTGTGGCTTACTGTCAAGAGTGGTGTAGGGACTGGTGGCAATATTTATTTTGAAAGTGTCAAGGACTGCCACCACCATTTAGATGCCTTTAATAAATGAGAGTCTAGAATACTGTAAAGAGAATCCCAGCAGAGACCGCAAGCCAAGAATCCTTGGCTTACACAATAGTGGGGCTGCTTCTTCCCAAGTTACCACGCACAGAAGCAAAACTTGGCAGAATCTGAAACAAAGGATTTTGATCCTGTTCCTACCATTGCTTCCAGAGAAGGAAGCAAAACAAACCACTGAGTTTTATCTACTACAACTCCTGAGCACCAAGACCCTGCTTGGAAGAGAATCCCACCCTGCTCTCTGCCCAGAAAACTCAGCCCTTCTGGATGCAGCCCAAAAAGACCTAAGTGCAGGGCCGGATTTTTCTACCTCTACTTATTCTCTTCAGAGTTCTGTTTCTTGAGGAAACTTTCCACATATACTCGGGCTGCTACTCTGACACCATTTTCATTGAGTAATTCATGGTGATGTCACACCAGCCAGGCACTAGGGGAAACCCTGGCTTTTATGGGTTGGCTCTTAATTTAGGAATTTTTATTTTCTGACTTGCCTCCCTTTTTCACTGGACTCCACTGCTTTTGAGGCAAGATGCCTGAGTGGTGAAGTGTTGCCTGCTTTTGAGAAAAGAAATTCCTGCCGGTCGAGAGGCAAATGGTTGAAAGAGGCAAGATGCATGTCTTGTAATAGTACATCTTAATTGGAGAGCTGGGGAAAGAGGAAGGATGTGTGGGCCTGCTAGGGCCTTGGTTTCTCAAGCTGAGCAGAGAAGATGGGTTGGGAGCATGAGGACTCACAGCCACCCCCTGAAGCCACAGTCCCCCGTACCTGGGGAGCTGACCGCCTCCTCCCTGGCACCTGGGCAACCACATGCAACCCACATCCCCACTTTCCTGCCTTGCCTCTTTGCTGCTCTATGCAGCAAGACAGCAAAGGCGAGTTTGGCAAAGCTCGCCTGTAAAAGCCTAATCCAAACAGCATGTCCGCTGAGCTCAGCGGGTGACTCATGTGCAGTGATGTGTGAGGCCAGCAAGCAGAGATTAGGATCTGGCCCGCCCGCCAGCCTGCCCTGCACTTCCTTTGATCAACTCTGATGGTTTTTAATTCTGCAGAAGCAGCTTCCTGCCAGCAGCAAGCAGCGTTCTTGGTGGAGGCTGGAGCCCCATCTATGCTGACCTACTTGTCGGAGGGGAGGGAGGCGTGTGCTGATGGCACTGGGACTGACATCCTGGGCTCACAGCCCGTGCAGAGCCGAGAAGGGAGCCTCTTTCGCCAAGGTGCCCATGGTGACATCAGAAGCTTGCTCCTCAGCCAACACCAGCAAGGCCATGCGTGTGAGCAGCCCGGGCTCTGAACCTGCTGCTGGCATAGGTTAGAATCACTGAGTAATAAAGAAAAATGGGACTCTCCCTAGGGTACTTTTTTTTGGTAAGCTGGGGCATCTCTCAGGACAGCATCTGGCACAAAATGAAGGGCTCTCTGGGTTCTTCAGAAGTACTAGTTTACATTTGTTTTGCTCGAAGTGGAACACATTCGGAGTATATTACTTTCTTGAACTGTTCTTTCTCTGTTGGTTGGAATGCGTTGCCTCTTGAGTCTTCCAAATCTTCTCAGTGACCTCTGCCAAGTAGAGCACCTGAAATCGGGTCTCATGCTTTCTCATTCCCTCTCTTCCACCATCTTGCTCTCTCCTTTCTTTCTCTTTTCTCAGGAAGTACAGCAGTGATTCTGACCTTAGCTGCACATTAAAACCACCCTAGCAGGGGGGCATGGTTTTAAAAAATCCCTAGGCCCAGGCTCCACCCCAGAATAATTCAATCCAAGTCTTTAAGGGTAGGACCAGGCATCGGTGGTGCTTAAAGTTCCCATTGTACAGCCAACGTTAGGAGTCACTGAGATCTTAGGGTCCTTTGGCATGAGCCATAAGCCCTAAGAATGGCCCTTCTCTCCTTATCTGCCCTTCCATCACCATTAAGTTTGAGGGTTTGGGGACTGGTGTATACTTTAACCAGGTCAAGGTAAGATATCTGGATGGGATAACTAGCCTACACATTAAGAAGAATTTGTTCATCTGATTAAAAGTGTTGACCATCCCACTGACACTTAGCACAGTCAATGAACATGAGAGACCTAAATACAGAATAGAAGGGTCGTGACAAAGAAGTAGAGAATGATTCAGCACACAGAATAATGACGGACCCAGTGGGAATTTCTGGGAGGCTGGTTTGTCTGTGGTGGTGAAGAGTGGTGGGCAGGGCTTCCAGATGAAACAAGGACCCCCTCGTTAGATTTTAATTTCAGATAAACAACAAGTAATGCAACATTTGGGACATACTTATATTTAAAAAGTATTAATCATTTATGTGAACTTCAAATTGGACAGGACATTCTATATTTCTTTTGCTAAATCTGGAAATTCTAGCTTTCGTTGATGGCTGGAGAGGAGAATCTCCAGCATTTGAGGGAGTGGTGGGTCTCACCTGTGTGGTCCTGCCCCCCAAGGGGTGTGGGGAAAGCATGGAGGCATTTGGGTTGTCCCAGTGACTAGGGATTGCTACTGGTATTTGGTGGATGGGGACCAAGAGGCTAACATACTTCAGTAGGTGGGATAGTTCCAGTGAAGAATTTTCCCATCTAAAATGCCAATAGCACCCAGATCAGTCCCATGTACTTCACCATTTTACAGAGGACTGACACTATCATCCTCATATAGCTGATCCCCAGAAAGCAATGTACCAGCTACTCAGAGAGATTCAGAACCTGCTCCAACCAGACAAAGAAAGAGTTAACCAAAGTCCCAGGTCTGTACCCCAAAGCCTCCTATCGTCCAAACCAAATCATATAGCTGGTCCAATGAAATGAACCCCTGAAACTAACTCTAAGCCTTAAAAGCTTACTATAAGCACCACCTTCTTAAGCCTTCTTTGACTCCTCCGGTCTTCACTGACCTTCTCCTCAATCCCTAAAACCCCTTTTCTTCTAAATTAATACTTGAACATATTCTGCTAATAGTCCCATATTGCTAGCCTGTGAGTTAGTGTCTCCAACTAGCCTGGAAGTATGACAGTGATTCTAACCTTGTAAGAAAGTGAGATCAACTTCTGGGTGACCTCTGGTGTAACTGAAATGTGAAAATAGGCAAGACAGTTAAAGCAAAGATGAAAGTGAAGATGAGAAACCATATAGAGGAAGGAGAAGACCAGGAACCAGAGATAAGATAATCTTGTCAATGGATGCTAAATTAAAGTCTGGGCTTCCTGACAGTTAAATCAAAAAGGGAAACACAATTGGTTATGTCATTCACTCTTACTGTCTGAAAAAAGGAAGCAGTATCAGTGCATGAGGAAATGTAATCTTTTTCCTCATGCTAAATTCTAAGTGAAATTTATCACGTAGATCCTAACAGTCAGTACTCTGAGAAACATAAGGGACAATGTCTTCAACTGAGTTTTCAGAAGATACAAAAAAAAGTGCGGTTTTTTTTTCTGATTATTTCTTATGATTACCCTCTAAGAAGGTCAGGACTACAGTATTGAACCTTGACTCAGTGAAGGCATTTTTATAAGGAACGAAGCTAGAAATGTATTGGTTTCTAGTGACTTTATTCATAAAGGGGCACTCAGAAGTTTTCAACTGCCTAGAGCTTTTGTGAAGGCTTCCTGTGTGGCTTTCCTAGGATCTTCTGTCTGCCTTAAGGAAAAAGTGGGATGGGGTGAAAGCTAGGTTTGTGGTGAGGGGTAGAGGAAAGAATGGGAACAGGCACATTCCACGTGCCACCGTACCCTCCACTCCCCAAGCTAGAATCAGTCAGAATTACACACCCTGCCAGAAGGTGCTTCCCAGCCACATCCCCAGGAAAGGAATAAAGGAAAACAGTGTATCACCAAGGACGCACCCAGGGTAGGATCCTACGAATGACTTGAGGGACTGCCTGACTCTGTGGATTATCCTTTAATGAGTGCTACGTTTTGGGGTTAGTTTGCCTCTCTTCCAAAAGCAAGGAACAAATAATTAGATGACTCAAAAAAGAGTTTCCACTTTTGGTTTTAATTGGGGCTCTTTTTTTAAAAACCAACTTCCCTAATGGGTGGGAGACTAAAATAAACAAATAATAAACCACAGATAAAAAATCCCCACTGGACAACATCAGTGAGAGGAAACTTTGGCCTGGGGCTTTGAGGCCCAGGAGCTGTGGGTTGCTGATTAACACACAGGTCCCCTCTCCCTGCCCACCCACCCCCATCTCAGGTGCTAGCACTTGGTGGCTAGCAGTGGCAAGACCATGATGACCCACCATATGACAGGGCCCACAGATTATCAAAAGTCTAAGCAGCAGGCCCGGGATGAGAGGTCAAGGCCAAAGGTACAAATCTCTAGCACAAGCTTTTGTCTTTTCTTTTTAGATGGCAGCAGCTTCTATTTCTTTCCTGTTGGTATGAAAAGGATAGCTGGAGCAGGCAGGGTGGGTCCAGGTGCAGGTGGGGAGACTCAAACAGCCTTCCCACTGTTCCTTCTTTCCTCGCTGGGGATAAGAGGGGAATCCTGTGGGAGAGAGGGGGCCAGCCAAGGAAAAGTCTTTCCCTTCTGCTCTGCAAAGAGGTCAACCTGGTTGTGCTGCCCTTGCTTGCCTAAGGGGGTTGCTTGTCAGGTCAGTGGATACTGGGCTTAGTGCTGGAATGTGTACACTGAACTCGTTTCCAATTCTCTGGCTAGCCAGAAATGTTGATCCAGGCTCTCCCCATCACATGGGATTAGAGGAAGGGGGTTTAGGCAGGGTCATTTTTGACTACTCAGCATCTGAACTCCCTTCCCATGCTTAGGAATTTACCACTTTATTAATCTCGATGCCCTAAAAAAGAGCCCCACGGACCAGATGCTTTCTTTTCCAGTCTCCTTTGTATGTAGGACATAGGCACATACCCAAGACTTGGCCAAGCAGATGCACCTGCTCCAGATGGACTCAGAATTACTGCCACCAATAAATAGGGACCCCTTTTGGGAGGAGGCCGCAAAGCAACAAAAATATACAGGCTCTCAGAGCAGTGGCATTCACAATGTTATCCAGTGTCTGGATAACACTGGCTGAAGATGGTGGCAGTACAAGCATGGGTACAGCATTGGGCAGTGGTGGCAGTGGTATCCTCGTCTTACCCTCTATGCTGTAGTTGTGCCTGCGGCCTTGGCTATGATCTTGAATTCCTGGGTCCTGTGTTTTCTAAGCCTTCCCCAGTGATTCTATAAGTTGCCCAATAGCATTTTAACAAATTCCTTTTATGCTTAAATCCATTGGAGTTGGTCTCTGTTGCTTGCAGCTGGGAACTCTGACCCTGTCTAACTATAACTGGCTTCAGTCAGTCTTTTGCAGATGCTTTTTCTCTTTCACTGCCTGCATTCTTTATGCCTCTGCCCTCTTGGCAATTCCTCAAGTAATCCAGAAAAGGAGGAATGAGCATGCAGAGAATTTAACCACAGCTGGGAAGCAAGCCAAGAGAACACTGAAGAACTTGAATATTAGATCTCTTACTTTGTTAGGTGGAGTGAATGCAGGATTAATGGGACAGAAGGCTGTGAGCTGTCCATCATCTTTTATTTTTTTTATCTCTAACTTGGTTATACAATGATACAATGATTACCTGTGGCACTTAAAGACCCCCAAAGGCATGGACCAAGTCTGCCTCGTTTGCCCCAGTACATAGGTCATTCTAGGCACTCAGTAAATAGTAGTAAAGGGACAATGATGGGAGTTTGAGAAAGAGAATTCAGGGAAGAGAAACTTAATATATCCTTAATGTCTCTTTAAAAAAAGAATTGCCTGCTCTGTGTGGGAGCTAAAGATTAAGGCCTGTGAGTGGAGCCAACACTTCAGATATTTGGTGGTGTTGATTGAGGAGCAAGAGCCTGGAGCTTTAGCCATCAGACAGTCAAAGGCAGAGACGACACACTCCCGGCAGGCAGAGCCTGACTTGGGTCTAGCCCAGACAGAATGCTGGTCCATTTTTTCTTGGAAAGGGGCCCCAAGAATGCCTGCAAGCTCAATTGAGATAGCTCTCCAAAAAGCGTTTTGAATCATTTTCAAATGCATTGGCAGTCTGAGGGAGTCAGTTGAGTCTAGAAAACCAAGGGCAGGATTGCAGCTACCTTACCCATAAAATAACTTCGATGCAGCTCCTGTAGGAAGCCTGGTTTTGAGTGACACTCTTATTTGGGTTTGGGTCCTCAAAGATGTATTTGCTATAAACGGATTTAGGTAGTAATTCTTGTTTGTGGGATTAACTATTGAAACCTTACCTTAGACAAATCTCTTGACTAACTTTTCTAAGCCCTCGTTTCCCAATTTTAAAATCCCTGATTTTAAAATATAGGATTTGGACTACCTCACTCACCAATTTCTTATCTAAAATGTGACATTTCTATCATTTCCCTTAAGGACAAAAGTCATGCATTCTTCAACATGCCTTTCAGCACAAGTACTTTACAGGCCTCTGTGCCCATGTTCCAGAAACGCCTAGGCTAGATTCCCCCAGGAGCCATCTCAAGCCAGGACCAAGAACTAGCAGTGGTAAAGTTAAAAAGAGAATGCTGGAATACTGTGACTTATAATTATCATCTATATAACCTGTTACAGAACCTTTAACCCACTTTTTATGCTTAGGTTTTGCTGTTGGAGCTGGATTTCCAAGGAAACTACTTCTAGTCCAGGGTTATTTTTAAATTCACAGTGAACAGGAGAAGATGGCTAAGGGTAACACTCCTCATGCGGCCCGCGGTTGAGGGAGAAGAGAACTGTGAAATAGCATACACAAGTATGTATTTTAAACCTGTGCTGTCCAACTTGGTTTTAACATGTGGAATCTATGGCAACTGTTTTTGCTCAGCGAGAGTGCTGCGACTGTTTTGGTCCTTGGCTTGGAATGATAAGCAGATTTGAAGGTCATAAATGACAGCAGACAGGATGGTCCTCTTATTTCCTTTGCTTTCTCCCTGGGGAGAGGAAAAGAAAGACAAGACTGAAAACAAGTAAATCCCAGCAGGGGGAGCTGAGAGGAGAGACTGGAATGGCAGCAGGACTTGGGAGCTCAGCCCCGCCTGCGAAAATCTGATGCCCTGCATTGCTGGAGGAGAGAAGCCAAGTCTTCCCAAATCCAGGCGCCCCAACATGATTGCAAAAGCCACACCCATCAGCCCACAGAGAGCCAACATTGCTGCAGAACCAGTGAGAAACCTTGGGAAGCTGCCCAAGTTTCCGGAGACATCTTTGTAAAAGCTACCTTTCTCCCTGGGGGATGCTTGAACTCCAGCACAGGGGCCCAGAGCTGCCACACAGAGCCGAACATCTTTTTTATTTTTAAAGGAAAAGTTAATTTCAGAAATTTCGTCCTCAATTGTGTTGTAGGGCTAGTTGCCAATTCCTTCTGCCACTAGCAGCAGGCAGGGCTGACAGAGCCAGCACACAGGGACTCTCAATGAGCTTTGATGTCAACAGAGGTAGGCAGGGCAGGCCCGGGTGGAAAACCGTGAAGTCAGCAGAGTTATCTCCGGCGCTCCTCCCTTCCCCTTGTTTCCCCTTTCTCCACCCATTTCCCCCCTCTCGGCTTCCAGCTTCTTTTCCCAGGGGACCCTGTAACATGAAAACCCGCCGTCATAAGATACGAGGGGGCCAGCTCATGGCTCCAGCTATCAAAGTCTGCTTTTTTTCCCAAGTCTAAAACAAACAAAGGCGTGCATTCCATACATTTCCTAAGAAAAGAGGTTGAGTACAGAAACCTTGTCCTTTGTGCTCTCTCAGTGAAATCCCAAGAGTTTGTGGCCTCGAGTTTGAAGCTGTCTTCCTGCCTCCTGGGGTTTTAAAAACGATTCAAAAGTGCCTCAAACCAATACAGCTGCTTGGTTTATGGCTCAGATTTGAACCACAAATTATAAAATGATAAATCGCTGCTCAAGTCTCTTCCAGGAAAGACTATGTTGTCGAGATTAAGTTACAACCTCATGGACGTATGAGTGAGTCTAGCTGCTGACTAACTCTCACACTCATTTTCCTGCTGGAGACGTTTTTTTTCTTCCTGAACGCACACTGTTTCTGAAGACTTTAAACAAAGAAAATGACTGAAGGCAGGAAAAACATTGGGGACTTCTTAACCCATGGAGCTTTGTGCTTTATTATGTAATGGCTGCTTTCATTTTATGAGAATCAAAGGAAGTTTGAGAAATATCTTTGTTCTTGAGCATTTAACTGCCAGAGAACAGTGAGAAATGGCTTCACGTGGGCAGCTACACGCACTTCAAACACCGACTGGAATGTGAGGTGTGTAGTAAATCAAAGCTGTTTTAAGGAATTTAGATCTTAAAGTATCTGTTCAGTGATTTCGGCAGGATTGTAACATGAATTACTGTATTTTGTTCCCATGAAAATCAATTCTTTGGAATCCTTTTATAGGGTCTGGACTAGTGACAGAGGAGCGTGGCAAGTAATTAGGGCACATGCATGCTTTGCTGTAATGACGTCCCCCGCCAGAGCTTTGGCAGGCAGCAGGAGGAGAGATGGAATACGTACTTGTTTGAGGCAGCTCTCTTGCCTTGCTGCAGGCTCCGTCACACTGACCTCATTTCGACTACCTGGGGCTGCCATTGTGTTTCTCCAGTGTAGTACCTTGGTCACACAGCTACGACCCCGTTTCTCCAAGGCCACTCAAGCCTTGAGGACCATCAGACCATGAGTCACAATCACGTTAGCATTTACTCCTAAATTCACCTCCTGTTTATTTTACACCTTAGACCCATCCTCCCTTTCTTGGGGTACTCGGGTCCTGGGTGGCAGTTTTCATTTTCTGATGTCATTTCACATCATCGACCCCTCCTGCAGGCCCTGACACAGCTACGCCTGTCTCTGTTTTCCTGAAGTCAGCCCTGCCATCATTGCTGCTGCTTTTTCTGGGATACTTCAAGTTGTGCAGAGAGTTCTTTTCCTGTGATTATAGCTCTTTCTTCCAATTTTGACTAGTCTGGCGTCTCTATGATTATAGCTCATTAGGACTCCCAAGGCTAGAGAAAGCACTTTTTTTTTTAACTTCTGCCTCATTTTTATTTTTTAAAATAATATTTATTGTAACTTATTTTTGCAGAGAAGTGTAAAGAAGAAAGCAATAATGGTCATTAATCTCACAGTCCAGATAACTCCTAATAGTATTTAGAAAAAAAAAAAAGTAACACATAGACATGGGGAAAAAATTAAAACAGTAAAAAAAAATGTATAAAAGGGGAAATAAAAGCTCCCTCTTCTGCCCCGAATCCCTCCCCAAAATATAACTGCTATTACTATTTTTTTGTGCATCTTTCTTACTACATATTTGTGTATGTCTTCTAACAAGATTTTCCACAAAGAGATCTTACCATGTTTATCTTCTTGCATCTTGATGTTTTCACCTAAAATGCCATCTCAGAGATCTTCCCAAATGCGTACAGCAGATATGCTCCCTGCTTTTAACGTCTGTGCCTTCTGAGTGAAAGGTACTCAATTTATGTCCCTCCTGGCCCCTTTTTGTTCCTTTATTTCCTCTGCCTCTTGAGTGCAGAGTGACTGATCTGAATAACAAATTTTGGAGGATAAGCTAGACATGCTAGGTTCAATTCTGACCTTTTTCTTCTTAGGATCAAGTTGTCTAGAGGGAGGGCCTTCTGCTCCTCCAGAATTGGGCACAACTGGAAAATGTTCTGCCCTTTCAGGGTTTCAGTAGTAAGAAGGCTATTTTTCTCTCACTTAATATGAGATAGCACACAGTACAGCACCCAACTTAGTCTTGATCAGAGATATTTCAGCCTGCATTTATAACTCCTTTGTTTGATTTCTCAGTTTGTTCAGAATCTGAGCAGGGAAGAAGGCTCTTATTTATTGGGCCTTTTCAGGGTCCTCAAATGTCATTTCATATTTGGATGTGCCAAAATTTATTTAATCAGTTTCCTAATTATGGCTGTTTAGGTGGTTTCTAGTTCATTGCTTGAACACTTCAATGAATGTCTTTAAACATATGCTTTGGTGCACTTTTTGCAAGCACATCAAAAAGTTGATTACTTATAGTCGAATTGCTAGACCAAAAATATATATCTTTGTGTCCCAAATAAAGATGGGAGAAAAAGATTACTCCAATCTTAATGGGAGTTGGGAAGGAGGTGCCTAGCTAATACACTGACAATTATAATGGCAGTGGTCTGGCGCAGTGGCTCACACCTCCTAACATCTGGGAGGCCAAGGTGGGAGGATAGCTTAAGCTCAGGAGTTTGAACCAGGCTTAGCAAGAGCGAGACCCCAACTCTACTAAAAAAAAAGAAAAAAAATAGAAAAATTAGCCAGGCATCCAGTGCCCACTTATAGTCCTAGCTACTCAGGAGGCTGAGGCAGGAGGATCACTTGAGCCCAGGAGTTAGAGGTTGCAGTAAGCTATGATGATGCCACCGCACTCTGCCTGGGGTGACAGAGTGAGACTCTGTCTCAAAAAAAAGAAAAAATTATAATGGCAGTAATTAACATTGATCTATTTCTTGCTGTGTGCCAGGTTCTGTGCTAAGCATTTTATATATACAAATATTTTTTAATCCTCATAACCTTATGATGTAGTGACTATTATTATCTCCATTTTTTACATTTGGGGTTGCTGAGATCAAACTTGTTAAATAACTAGCCCAAGGCAAAGTCAAACAGCTAGTAACTAGTAGAGATGGAATTCAAGTCCATGTTTGTATAACTCCAGAGCCTCCACATTTTTTTTTTTTTTTTGAGACAGTCTTGCTCTGTTGCCCAGGCTAGAGTGCAGTGGCATCATTATACCTCACTGCAACCTCAAACCCCCGGTCTTAAGCAATTATTCTGCCTCAGCCTCCTGAGTAGCTGGGACTACAGGTGCATGCCACCACACCCAGCTAATTTTTTTCTATTTTTAGTAGAGGCAAAGTCTTGCTCTTGCTCAGGCTGGTCTTGAACCACTGAGCTCAAGCAATCCTCTCACCTCAGCCTTCCAGAGTGCTAGAATAACAGGCATGAGCCACCACACCCAGCTAGAGCCTATACTTCTAACCACCAGACTATAGGGTGTTCCCTGTGGAATAGGGTGGGTGTGATAGCCTGGTCTAGCATTTGAAAATGTGTGAAGACCAATGGTTCAGCTCACATATATGTACATAAAATAGTAATTAAGAATACAGAATTGCAGCCAAACTGCATGGGTCCAAGTCTCAGCTTTGTCTCTTAGAAGCTGTGTGATAAGTACCTCAAATTCCTTATCTGCAAAATGGAGATTTTTTTTTTTAGGAGAATTAAGTTATTTAATATTTGTAAAGCACTGGGAACACTGTCTGGCATCTAGTAAGTCTTTCATAAGTGTTTGTTAAGTAAAATGAATTCATTTATTTTACAAATATTTTGAATTCCAAAAGCAACACATAAATTCATATTTGTATTATACTGAATAATTAAAACAATATACAAGTATATACTAAAAAGTGAAAGTCCCCTTCATCTTAAGCATCTGCCACAACCAGACCCCACTGAATCTCACTCTTTAGAGGTTAATGGTTAGTGTCTATGCTTTCAGGCCTTTTTCAAAAATGTATTTATCTTTATATGTATATAGTTCTATTTGTACACAACTGGGATTATACCACTGGGAGAGTAGCTTAGCATGGTGATTAATAAATGGACACCGAAGCAAGACTGTCTGAATTCAAATCCCGGCTCTTCTACCCTCCAGCTGTGTGACTTTAGACAAGTTATCTAACCTCTCTGAGACTCAGTTTTCTCATTAATTTCCACAATGGGAAAAAACAAGTATCTTCTTTATTATGGAGATAGATGAGTTAATACCTGTAAAGCTCTTAAAACGGTGCCTGCCACATAGAAAACACTCAGTAAATGTTAGTTCTCACACTTACTCCTCCACATGCTGCACTGGGACTTGTTCTCTCTCTTAATAATATATCTTAGGGGCTATTCCACAGCAGCATATATAAATATACCTCATTTTAAAAGTGGCTACGTAGTGTTCCATAGTATAACCATACTATAGTAGTTTATTTAGATTTGCCCCAATTTGGTTCATTTCTAGCATTCGTGCCCTTTCTCATCTGAGAATGTAGAGTTCTAGCATCAATTGCTAGTCATCAGTATATTCCATTTTATTTATATAAAAAACTCATATATCATTTACTACATGTCAGCCAATGTCCTAGTCACCTTATTCATTTAATAATTATATTGACAATTATACTATATATATAACTTGTCTAAAGTCATAGTCATACCCATATTACAGATGGGGAAACTGAGGCACGGTGCGGTTCAGTAACTTCCCCACGATTGCATGGCTAAGAAGGGGAGGGCTGGGATTCCAACCACAGTAGTCTGACTCCTGAGTCCATGCTCTTAGCCATCACACTCTAAACCTCTCTTCTCTGTTCTAAAATCTATGGCCTGCACTTCATTAAAACCTTCAGCCTCATCTCGTCACATTTTATGCCCATATTACTGATGGGAATTCAGCATCTTTGGAATATATTTAGGAATAAACAAGTAATCTAAAGGGCAAAATGATTGCTAAATCAACTTGACCCCTTGAACTACCAAGAGCAAGCCTAAGGACTGTTCCTGAGAATAGCCAGGCAGCACTGGGAAAGCTTGCCAGTGATGACACCAGCCCTTACCTTCAGAGGCCCCGGGTCTGGGCTCTCAACTCTGTATGTCTGTGCCATGCTGGCCCATTGGGCAAACTCACGGTACAGGGCAGCAGACAGCCTTAAAATAGACAAACATGTTTGCACTGTGCCCAGTTATGGGACAGTGTATATCCAGTTAGGTAGTACAAAACTCACGCAAATGATCTTTCCTTTTCCCAGTTCCTGCTGTGTATGAGTCTTTCACAACTGACTTGGCTAACTCAAATTCCTAAAATGCTAAAGTTCAGAAAGTCTGGTAAAATATGAAACTCTCCCTTCTCTGTCCTCTACTACTGCCCCCATCCCTACCCTCAGGCTACTTTAGCTTGTAGACATGTGTATGAAATGCCCTTTTCTTTAAAGATATGGGTGAGATATTTCTTTTGGAGTACATCCAGACAATCTGGCAAATGCTCACCTGGCATTAGCCACAGGGAAGCATATTTTTTTAAAAAAATCAGAGGAACAAGAAAAAAATTAAGACAGACTATGGGCCTAATCTCTTTAGAAATCAGAGTACCCTTCCTAGCACTCTGGGAGGCTGAGGCGGGCGGATTGTTTGAGCTCAGGAGTTCGAAACCAGCCTGAACAAGAGCGAGACCCCGTCTCTACTAAAAAAAAATAGAAAGAAATTAATCGGACAACTAAAAATATATAGAAACAATCAGCCGGGCATGGTGGCTCATGCCTGTAGTCCCAGCTACTTGGGAGGCTGAGGCAGGAGGATTGCTAGAGCCCAGGAGTTTGAGGTTGCTATGAGCCAGGCTGACGCCACGGCACTCACTCTAGCCTGGGCAACAAAAGTGAGACTCTGTCTAAAAAAAAAAAAAAAAAAAGAAATCAGAGTATCTTTCTAAATGGAAGACTATGAAATTTGATGGGTTTTTTAAAAATGTTTTTGGCTCTGTTAATGGAAAAAAGTATGTATACATACATATTTCAATATTGGAAAGTTCTTATGTCAATGATAAGAGTTTATATTTTAATTTCAAACATGATTTCTCATTCTGACATACTAAACCTTCATTTTTCCTGTTATAAATAAACTTCTATCTCTGGGTTATGTCTTTATAAAAAGTAAGTACTGCTGGGTGTGGTGGCTTACACCTGTAATCCCAGCCTTTGAGAGGCTAAAGTGGGAGGATTGCTTGAGGCCAGGAGTTTGAGACCAGCCTGGGCAATGTAGCAAGACCTCATCTCTACAAAAAGTTAAAAATTAGCTGGGCATGGTGGCACAAACCTGTAGTCCCTGCTACTTAGGAGGCTGAGGTGAGAGGAGTTGGAGGCTGCAGGGAGCTATGATTGTGCCACTGCACTCCAGCCTGGGCAACAGAGCAAGACACTGTCTCTTAAAGAAAAAAAAATGTAAATTAAAATTAAAGAAAAAAAGTTAAGTACTTAAAGCTACTCTTCCACCCATTTCAAAGCTTAACCTGTGGCTCAAGGAGCTTCCTGTCTGGTTCCAGCTATGACATGTCAAAAGTAGATCTGGAAATTGTGGACAATTCTCTACATGAGTCTTTGCTGTGTCTCTAGCCCTTTGCATTTTAGGAAATAGGGAGGGAGCAGGAGAAAATGGGGGGAGGCTCTCACAGGAACAGGGAACAGGGCCTTCTCAGGGACTCCTTTCTACTCCTTTGCTGTTCATATCATCCAAAGGAACAAATTGCCTGCACTATGCATGTTTAATCCAACTCCTCTCACAAGGAGGTAGTTGAGCAAGGAGTGGACTAGGTTGGGATGGGACGATGGGCTTGTCATACCCTTGATCACAGCACATAAAGCTGGAGATTGAATCCAGAAAGCTCTATCCTAGCACAAGTGCTAAGACCAAAGACAGAGGTTGATTACAAAAGAGATGATCCATTTTTCATTAAAAAGTCAATCACCATGCCCTTCTCCCCAATACCATCTAGTGAAAACTGCTCTAACTCATGGCCCCTGCCGAGGAAGTAGACCCAGCAGCCGTGTTTGGTACCATGTGATCTATCTCTCTGCTCTCAGGGATGATTAGACCAGAGATGGGCATCTGATTCAAGGGCACTAATCCATAGATTGGCTAGATTCCCATGACCTATAGCCAGGTATGGAAACATACATCAGGTCAATCAGAGTCCCTCTCTCAGAGAAGGAGCATGAAATCAAAAAGAGAAGTTACCAGTTAATAGCAGGACAGAAAGGAGTATGGCTGAACTATATCTATAATGATGAAATACGGTGAAGACTTATGAATTTCTAATGGCTGAAGTCTGGATAGCCACCTCAAATTAAGAGCTAGCTTTTAGCACTAGTTTCTCTGAAGGCAGCCCATTATGGTTTCTGTTCTTGGGTTTCTGAAAGCTTCCATTATCTTATCATATGTTTTTCTTAACGTTCTTATACTTGAGCTAACTGGAATCAGTGCCTGATACTTGCAGCCAAAAATAAAGCCAAACTAAAGCATATCAAATAGGCCCACAAAGATGGAGCCAATATAAAGGGCACTGAGGGATCAGGAAAGTCTAAACCAGAAGTAATAGAAGTAGGTGACTTTGTTAGGGCTTGTGACTTTGCAAATGGTATTATTGAAACCAACTCAAGTTGATTAAAGAGGAAGAAAAAAAGGATTTCATATATTCTTATGGAGGATAGCTCAAAGGCAGCCAGGACTCCTAAAACTAGGGTCAGACAGTTCCTCAAACTGTTAATCATAGAGTTTTTACCGTATGACCCAGCAATTCTACTCCTATGAAAATATATGTGCACAAAAACCAGTATTCATAACAGCATTATTCATAATAGACAAAAAGTGAAAACAACTCAAATGTCCATAAACTGATGACTGGATAAGCAAAGTGTGGTATGTCCATACAATAGACTATTATTTGGTTATAAAAATAAATGAAGTTCTGATACATATTACAAAATCGATAAACCTTGAAAACTTTAATGCTAAGTAAAAGAAGTCAAACACAAAGGGCCACATATTGTATGATTGATTCCATTTATATGAAATGTCCAGAATAGAAAAATCCATAGATACAGAAAGTAGATTAGTGACTGCCAGGGGCTGAACAGGGAATGCAGAGTAACTGCTAATAAGCTTGGAGTTTCTTTTGGAGGGTATAAAAATGTTCTAGAATTAGATATTGGTGATGCACAACTCCAAACATACTAAAACCTACTGAATTGTACACTTTAAAAGGTCGAATTTTATGGCATGTGAATTATATCTCAATAAAGTTGTTATTATAAAGTAATATATACCAAAACAAAGCAAAAAAAAAAAACAACAACAACAAATGCCACAAAGTAGAAAGTCAAGAAGAAACCATATAACTCTCTCTCTCTCTCCCCCCCTTCCCCCACTTTCTGCTCCACCGTGGACATCTGTTTCATTCTTATCACTCTACAAATCAGCTTTCTTAGCTTTTCCAAGCACATAGTAGACAGAAAATGGCTACCCCACAGTTAAAAATTTATATGTTGTGACAGAGACTGGCTAAATGCTCACCTACCCATTTTCTCTTCTTTCTGGGCATACAACTGGACTACATTTCTCAGCATCCCTTGCAGTTAGTGTGGCCATGTGATGAGTTGTGGCCAGTGGAATGTGGGCAGAATTGACGCATGCTATTTCCAGGCCTGACCCATTAAAAACCTCCTGTGCATGCCTCCAGCCTCTCTTTCTCCCTTTAACTAAAGCCTTAGAAAATAGTTAAGCCACTAGATGGACGGAGTCTGGGTACTTGATAGAATGTGGGGCATAGCATTTCCCCCAGCTCCATCCTCCATTGACTACACTGAAGTATGGTATGATTGAGAAATAAACCTAAGACACTGAGATTTGGGGATTGTTTGTTAACAGCAGTTAGCCTACTCTGACCAGCACATGTGTATCTTCTGTATAGGAGACTAACCCAGATTGACTGGGTTAATCTCAATTCCAATTTGAAATCCTCAGGTGAGAAAATCTTATTGGCCCAAACTGAGTCAGATGGTCCTCCTAGTTCAGTCAAATGAAGCCAGGGCACGAGGTCACAGAGCATGGAGTCTTCTGGGGGCGTATCCATGTAAGTGGGCAGCATATCTTAGAAAACCAAAATCTACTATAGTGGTTAAACATGAAGGCTCATTGTGAATTAGGTAGACAAAGGTGCAAAACTCTGGAGTGTCTTTTTGTTTCTTTCCCCAACACATACACACATGTTCTAGTTCCTAATTCTGAAGGTAAAGTTCCTTTTAGGCAATTTGAAAAATCCAAAAAAAAAAAAATCAAAGTCACCATTTTTTAGTACCTTCTTCCCTCCTTACTTCCCATTTCTTCCCTCCCTCCCATCCTGCAAGACTGTACAGCATAGTAGGTAAGAGTAGTTAAATCTCCAGAAAGTGATGACCTGGCTATAGTCTAGCTTCCCTGCTAGACTGTGTTGTTATATGTATGTTGAATATGTATATATTCAGGAGGGTGAGACACGCCAGCAGTGGCAGGCTGAGAGCAAAGGCGAGGCCCTGCCTGCCGTGTGGGGCGTCTCTGTAAAGAGCCTTATGGGGGAAATTCAGGAGTAGTGATATCTGATACTCACTTTTAAGTTTTCTTTTTCTGCACTGTAATTCCTTTATATAACCCTCAAGACTTTGTAAAGTTTGTTAAAATTGCAGCCCTGTGTTAGCTGTGTTTAGGGAAACATTAAGGTTTCCACACTTTATGTTGAGGCAGATGATAGAGAATGATAGTCAGCTGGAAAAGCCAGTCTGAGATGGCCAGAGGTGACTGGGGACGGAGCTGGAGCAGTGCTGCAGAGTGCACTGGGGCCAGGTAAGCAGGATGGGTTGGGGAATACATGGACACTTCCTGGAGAGTCTCAGAAATGCCTGGAGAGGGTACTGGGCTGTTTGTGGTCATACAAGATGAAGAGCAGAGTTGCAATACGTGAAAGGTGATCCAGCAGGGCTGGGAAACCTGGAGAATCTCTCTCTCCTCCCTGCCCCTTGATACAAGTTGTGTGTTTGTGTGTGTGTGTGTGTGTGTGTGTGTGTGTGTGTGTGTGTGTGTGTGTAGAATATATATCAACATTAGGTTTATAGTATTAATAGCTAGATAGTTTTTATCCTAGTTTTTCACTTTATATCATGAGCCTTTCTTAGCATTCTTTAATATTATTGAAGTATATAACAAGTATATAATGAATAATGACCTGTTAACCTATTGTATGATTATGATATAATTTATTTGACTAATTTCAATTATGAGACTTTTATTTTTTTCCGTTGTTCACTTTCACAAATAATACTTGCAGTGAACATTCTTACATATTCTTCTTTGTATACTGAAGAAATTATTTCTCAAGATAAGTTCTCAGAAGTATATTTTCTATGGCAAATGGTGTGAACAGTTTTAAGGCTTTTGATGTAGATTAACAAATTGCCTTGTAGAAAAATCATACCCAGAAGAACTCCATAACTACCTCCCACTCTGAAATTATATGGATATACATTTCATCACATCATGGGGTTACTAGTACATTTGGAGTGTGAGCTGTGCTCATTTAAAGAGACTGAACATGATAGACACAGAAAGGCATTTGCTTATTTACCAAGGACTTCACCCAAGAAAATATGTCTCAATTTCCATGTCAAAAGAACTGCTTTTAATTATTTACACAATAGTCTTTCTTTAGCAGTTTTTGCTGTGGAGAAATATTGATATTTCTTACAAAGAGAGCTCTCTAGCTGACCTCACAGGGGACTTACTCTTAATCCTACTCTTTCTATTTTGGAGGCAAGGTGAAATAATCCATCCTTTGGCGACACGATTGAGGGAAAACCTTCTCTCCAACTTTCTCAAATTTACCCCTGCAGGTAGGTATCCTGGCTCTAGCTAAATGCCTACTAGGGCTTACATATATACATATATATATGTATATTCTATATAAAGTATATAGAATATGTATGTATGTATGTATATATGTAAGCCTTTATTTTATGTGCATATGTGTGTGTATGTGTATATGTATATGTGTGTGTATATGTGTGTGTGTGTGTATATATACATATATAGTTTATTTGTTTGTTTTTTCAGTCCCACTCTGTCACCCAGGCTGGAGTACAATTGTGCAATCATAGTTCACTGTAGCCTTGAACTCAAGAGATCCTCCCATGCCTTACAGGCATGAGCCACCATGCCCAGCCTTATATAACATATTTACATATTAACACATTTACGTGGTTATGTTAAATGGCAATGGAATAGAAACCCAGAACCAATATTCTCACTAATTATTTCTACTTTATATAGAATAAATGTCATTATGGAAATACCAAAGGGAAAATGTGATAGGGGCAGGGAGACCATTTATGGTACCAGACTGATTTATCTCATGATGTCCACTAGAACATGAAGGGTTTCTGAACTGGTTGATGTCATAGCCAAGAGATGAATGTTATAAGTGATATGTTCACACTCACACCAGCTGTCCTGGCTCTCCCTTAAGTGCATACCTCAGTTCAAGGATAACTATGAGCAGCTCAGAGTCCCCAGCACCCCAGGTGGGCAGGAATGCATACGGCACAGTCACTTTGAAACATCTACACTGTTGCTGACGCTGCTTCTAAATGGGGGAAGTGTGGGTCAGGGAAAATATCTACACAAGCTGCTCCATTAGCCTATTTTAGGGGAAGCAGTTTTTCTCTGACTTCACTAATTCATGGAAAGTAATTCTCTAGAAGTACATTAGAGCCCTTTTACTGTTTTTAACAATACTGTTCCTGACTACCAAAGTAATGCATGTGCATTGTAGAAATAGAAAAAAGAATAAAACAAAAAACCATCCAAATCCCAGAACCCAGAGATAACCAGTATGAACATTTTAGTAAATTTTTTATTTTATCTGTAGATCCATAGACACATATCATCTCTTTTGTAATCCTGAGAGCATACAGTAGTACTATTTTGTAACCTTTTTTTTCATTTAATAAAATGTTAACATTTTCCCACATCATTAAATATTCTTTTACAACATGATTCTTACAGCTGCATAGTATTCTAACTTATGGATATAGCATTATTTATTTAACTATGAAGCTTTGGTTGCACGTGGTTCTGATTTTACACCATTAAAAATAATATTGTGAGGAGATTCCCTGGTAGATAAATCTTTTTATATAGGTCCGATTATTTCCTTTCAGCTAATTCCTCAGTATGAGTCACATTTTGGGGGTATTGATAAATGGTACTGACTCACCCTCCAGAAATGCTGACCGTTTTACACACCTATGTATGAGAGTACCTGTTCTCTGCCTCCTCCTCTACACTAAATAGTATTTAAAAAAAGAAAAACTTTTCCAATCTGATTTCTATCAAATGGTATCTCCTCATTTTAATTTGTACTGTCTTTCTTTCTTTCTTTCTTTCTTTCTTTCTTTCTTTCTTTCTTTCTTTCTCTTTCCTTTTTTTAGAGCAGTTTTAGATTGACAGCAAAATTGAGAGAAAGGCACAAAGATATCTCATATACATGCTGTCCTCACACATCCATAGACTCCCCACTGTCAACATCCCTCACCAGAGTGGTGCATTTGTTACAATCAATGAACCTACTTTGCCACATCATTATCACCCGAAGTCCATAGTTTACATTATGGTGTTGTACATTCTGTGGGTTTGGACAAATGTATAACGACATGTATCCGCCGTTATAGCATCATACAAAGTATTTTCACTGCTCTAAAAGTCCTCTATGCTTTGCCTGTTCATCCCACCCTACCCCACAACCTGTGGCAACTACTGATCTTTTTTACTGTCTCCATAGTTTTGCCTTCTCAAGAGTGTCATATAGTTGGAATTATACAGTATGTAGCCTTTTATGATTGGCTTCTTTCTCTAGTAATATGCATTTAAGGTTCCTTCATGGATTTTCATGGCTTGATAGCTGATTTCTTTTTAGCGCTGAATATTCCAGTGTTTGCATGTACCACGGTTTATTTATTCACCTACTGAAGAACATCTCAGTTGCTTCCAAGTGTTGGCAAGTATGAACAAAGCTGCTCTAAACATCCATGTTCAGGTTTTTGTGTGTATATATTGCTTTTTTAATATTCTTGTTCTTGCATACAGTTATGGGTGATTCGTATTTCTCCTTTTGTGAAATGCCAGCTCATGTCCTTTGTCATGCCTACATTTATTGACCTGTGGTCTGGCCAACTTGATGAGCCTGTTTTTGTGCAGAATACTGGGTGAATGAGATAAGCAACTGCTCCACAACAACAGGAAGATACTTTTCCCACAACTTGGGCCCTGGGAGGACCCTGGGCTATTCCACAGGAATATCTTCTTACTTGTGGGTGAGGACAGCGCATCTCAAACCATGGACTATTTGTACCTGGGCCATGGCTCACCTCACAGGCTGGCACAAAAATGATACCATTTTGAAATAAAGGTCTCAGTTCTGAGGTAATCGCATACTCATTTTAGTTTTATAGAATAACAGATTCATAGATTCTCCAAAACGTCAACCATCACAGATTTAGATAAGGGAGGCCTTATCTGAAAATGCCATTCAGTTAAGTGCAAGTCTCCCAGGCACCCAAGAATGAAATATCCCTATTCTGACTGGGAGGACTTTGATGATGGCCATCATTGGCTTATGCAACTGGAAATGCTCTGCTATTATAGGCCATTCACATCTTGATGGAACACTTGGTGTGGGTCAAGCAAAGTTTCAGGCTAGGAAGAGGGTGAGGAACCCTACAAAAAGCTTTTTGACCATGTATCAGGAGACACACACTATGTATACACATGTGCATTCTGTTTGCATGTATATTCATTCACATGCAATTATTTTAAAAAGAACCTAAAGGGAATGACATGATCAAAAGAAAATTATTCGTTTTAAATTTCTTCCTGTTTTTTTTCCAAAAATAATTTCAGACTATTTAAAGGCAAATTAATACAGTAATACTCCTAAGAAGCTTAAAGTTGCAGCTGACTGTTCTGACGAACCTATTAGGGGCACTAAAAGACTGCCTGCCTAAAGTCTGCAGGCAAAAACGGAAACTGCTTCTTAAACCCATTGGAAAGACTTTCTGTGCTTTAATTACATCCACAAAGGACTATAAACTAAGGGTGGGAAACCTCCAGCTCTTTAATCTTATTATTACAGTCTATGTGCTTCATTGCACTTGAAAACCACTTATGACTTCTTACATTTCTAGTGAAAGTTGATTTTTAAATGCCTGTTTTTTACTCATAGACTTCTGACCCTTGGAAAGAGAAAGATTTAAAATAGAACAATAAGTCTTACATTTTATGTTTATTATTATTTGAATCAGAAACAATTTTAACTTGATGTTTTTATAAGACCTCTTTACAATGTTTTGATACTGTATCTGATAATTTGATTATTAAAGTTTGGTGTTATAAAGGACCATAAACTAGTGAATTTCTTAAAATGTACAATTGAGATATCATCTAACGGTACACCTGAAATTTACTTTCTAGTTAATCAGATTTTGTTTTATCAAATCATTCACAACAGCTCACTGAGTTTCCACTGGGATATGGGACAAAATATATATAGATGAGGAATATTTGACTTACTGTTGTGTGGGACATAAATTAGCAAAAGAAATATAATTTTCAGAGAAGAACAAGACATGAATAAGAATGAGAAATTGTTATCTACCGAATGGTAATTATATTAGCTTATAGTACAAACAAGCTAAATAATGGCATAGTGAGAATGGCATATAAGTGAGGAAGAAGTATCTAGTAGGTAACTAAAGAAGAGCCTTGGAAATCGGGTTCTCCAGCCTGTAGATGTAGGAGAGAGGACTTGGTAACCCTTGCTTGCAAGCATACTCAGGTGCCCTCAGTTCTGAAAATTTGCTTCTTTATCATACTGCAGCTCAAGGTAATGTTCTGCTTCTGCTCTTCTTTATTCATTCATTTAACAAATATTTATTGAGCATGGACCACGTGCCAGGTACTTTTCTAGGAGCTGAGAATACAGCAGTGAACAAAACAGACAAAAAACCTGCCAAACCTCTTTAGACTGTAGCCTGTATTTTCTCTTTCCATGTTCGCGCCACCCTCCCAGTCTTTACCCCTCTGCAACCTAATTTTTCCCCCACCGTGATAAACAGCTCTCCAAAGATGGGTGATCTCCTAATCACTAAATCTAGTACCGCTTTCTCAGTTCTCATCTTCCATGGACTCTGTAGCATTTAACAGCATCCAACTTCCACCATTTAAAAAACTTTTGGTTCCTTTTGGTTCTGTGATATAACAATTTGCCTCTGATTACTGTTACAGCTTCTTCCCCGACTCATTCTTGCCTCCTAAATATGGGAGGTCCCTCAAGTTCTACATTCGGTTCATTTCCATTTTCTCTCTCTCAAATATTTTCCCCTAATGATTTCTCATGGCTTAAATCATTGGCTCTAACTAGAGGTACCCAGCATCTATTAATATGTTCCCAGATCCTACCGTCTCCTAAACCATAATCCCACATTTTAAACTCTGTGCTGGAGGCTTCCATCTGGGCATCTGGTTATGATGGCAAGCACAATCTATTTATTTATTTATTTTTTCTTTATTTTTTTTTTTGTTTCCGCATATTATGGGGGTACAGATGTTTAGGTTACGTATGTTGCCCTTACCCCCTTCCCCCCCAAGTCAGAGCTTCAGGCATGTCCATCCCCCAGATGGTGTGCATTGCACTCATTACATGTGCATATACCCATCCCCTCCTCCCCCCTCCCACCTGCCCGACACCCAATAAATGTTATTCTTATATGAAGCACAATCTATTTAAAACTGAAGGCAGCATTTGTGCCATTCAGGGTTCTCAATTGCAAACGACAGAAACCTACTCTGGCTAACTCAAGCAGAAAATGAATTCATTGAGAGGATATCAGGTAGCTTACTCAGCCAGCAGGAAGACCAGAGGACCAGGAACAGAAAATGGGCAGAAACCCAGGCAGTCTGGGACACAGAGAGCATGGCTAAGTTCACCCCACAGGAGGATTTTGCCCTGGAGCTGGCTGTCCTCCTTCCTACCCTCATGCAGGATCACTGCTGCTCTTCAGTTTCTCTTCAAGCATGGTCCCTGACTGCTAGTTTTTGTGTCACTATCCCCTCCAACCTCCCAAAAGACCTGGGTTGGAGCATCCAATTGGCCTCGGTCACATGCCTGGGCCCCAGCTGCCAAAGATGACCTCTGATTCCTCAGCTTTACACAAAAGGCAATTAATCACCATATTTTCTTTTCTCTAGTCACATCAGTTCTTTAACTTCCCATTTTCATTTAATGCTGCCATCATTCTCTCCATCACTGGGACCTGAACTTGGATAACCTATTTTATGCCTTTCTCTTCCTCCACTTCTGAAGTGATCAGTCACCCAGTTCTGTAAGAGTTTTGTTTGTTGATCATTCATTTGTTGTTTTCCTTCACACCATTTTTTCTTGGACTTTTCTACAGCTTCTGTTCCATTAGAACAGTCTCCTAATTGGATTCCCCACTTCGAGTGCCTCTTCCAATTTACCTACAGGTTAATCTTCCTAAAGCAACACTTGGATCGTATATATCACTTTGTTGCTAAAATTGCATTGTTGATAAATGTCTCCGTCTGGTGTTCAAGGATTTCTACAACAGAACTCTAATGACACTAAAAGGCAATCTGTGCAGTGAAAAGAGCTTGACCTTCAGACGTAGACTGATCAGTTCATAACCTGAATTTCCCACTTTCTAGTTGTATACTCTTGAGGCTCATTTTCCTAGTCTGAAAAATGGGGAAAATGAAACCTACCTCTTAGGGTATTTGTAAATAAGAGCTTTGAAACGTGAAATGGTGTTATGTATTGTATTTAGGTTGCAACATCAACTCACAGATGCTTATAGTGGACAATATTCAATTTCAGACTTGTCTGGTTCAAAACCTTAAGTAAGGTTTTCATCAGTGTGGTTTTAACAGGGGCAGGTTAGGATCAGCTTGCTACATGTTTTGGGGGCTGAGTGGCAATCTAACCATCGTTTATAACATTGTTCCTAATTTCCAACAGCTGACTTACAAATGACCTTTTGGAAGTATTTTATTTGCAAGTAGAGAACTTCCTGTGTTATTAATTTTGAGAATCGAATTTCCCTGATTGGCTGCTTTCCACTCTAATATTGCTATTTAAAAGTATTTCGTTGCAGAATTGCAATTTTGTAAGAGGCTGCTATGAATTCTTCATGGGGAAAAATATATATACTTATGATGGAAACATGACAACTATTAGTTATTATCTCTAAGGCTTGCCCAACATCCAGTAAATGTGATGAAGCCCTGGCACATAAAAAGAAACTTTAAAGCTGGTTCCATAATCTCAACAAGTTTAAACCTCATTTCATGGCATAAATTCTGGGTTGGCATGGGAAAACTTAGCTCTGCAGCTGAGGCTGGTTCTTTTCTCTCTGCTGGTCATGGGTGGCACCATCAGAGCCACCAAAATTAACCTCAGTGGGCATTCATTCACTCACTCATGCTTCCACACTGCAAGTCCCTCAACTGAGGCACAGCTGATGATCCCCACAGGATAGATTTCAGTCTCTATGAGCTCTATAAGCACTTGGCAAGAATGTACAGCACTGCTAATTGCTTGAGTCTTCTCTGAAGTAAGTCTGGAAAGTCTTAGGTGAAAGATAACAATCGTGCCAAGATTGGTAAAACAGTTATTTAATAAGTATGATATTTTAAACCAGTCTCTACAGATACAGTTTGTGGGTGAGTATGTGAGTTAATATGTACTGCAACATGTTTTATATTTTTTTGTTTTTGCATCTTTAATGGTCTTAAAAAAATCAATGCATGCTGATATGATTAAAATAATATAAAAGTGAAATTCCCTGTATTTCTCCTTTACCCTTTTCTTCCCCCGCTTAATTTCATTTCCCAGAGGCAGCTACTTTTTGCATTTTGGGGTGTCTCTTCTCACACACTTTTTTTTCCCCACTTGCAATAATTTTGAAGTTCTCCCTAGGCATTCTTTTATGGTTAGAAATTAGAACAACATTGCTATTTAACCTCTTACAGATTTTGGAACTCTTTTATACACTCCTTATGTTAAATGTATTTTAAAACCAAAGAATCCTATTTTTCCACTCTGATATTAATTTCTGATTTTGAAGGCCAAAGAAAAACATTTAAGTTTTTTTCTCTATCATATTTATGCTTACATGGACTATAGGTTTATACAATCTACATAATTCCATGACTGTAGGGTTTCGTTTTTAAAATAATATTCAAATAATGAAATGAAAGAAGGTGAAAACCCAGGATATTAAAAACAACTTAATTTCTTCTGACACTTCTTTTAAAACGCCTGAGGGAGAGAAAAGCAAGCTGACATAGTTTATAGTTACTTTCTAAGGTCATCTAGCTGATAAGTAAAACACAGAAATCAGTATGAGAATCTTAATTTCTTCAAATGTTACTTTGACAATAGGTGTTTTGTGTCTTCACAAGTATTTTGAAACTCCTCCCACAATATCATTTTGACATAGAGGAGAAGGTAAGTATGCACAGAGTCAGTATTCTATGTATAAAGAGAATGTTGTATATTTTTTTAATTTGATATAGCTATATTTAGCCTTTTGCAATAATTGGGCTTCTGAAAGATGGTGCATATTTTACATTTGCCTGAATTAAATTATACTTAAATGGTTCAAAGTAAAGGGCAAGGGTTGCTCTGTATTGATAATAATCTAAAGATAAATCCTTTGTTAAAGTGAAGAATCCAAACCACCATCCCGTAATTAGTAATTGTTTATTTAATAGTATATTTGGATTTTTGTGTGTTTGTTTGATGATAATGTTCAGCTGCATTTCCATTTTGAGAGATTTATGTTAAATTCTATTTTATTACTTTACACTCAGTTTGTAAGATCTAATTTGATAAATATTAAACAGAAAAATTAATTCTGGCTGCTTTAAAACAGTAGGGCATTGGTTGTTGAAATAATGTATTTAGATTGACTAGTTTTCAGAGTTCTTTTATGTTCATTATTCAGTAAGTGTTTATTGACCAGTTATTCTGTCATAGGCACTAAATATATGCTGGTGAGCAAAAACAAACACAGTGTAAGCCTATTTATAACAATAACACCAGCCATTACTGAGTGCTTACAACATAATGGGGTCTGTTCTAAGTGTTTTATATATATTATCTCATTGCATCCTCTCAACAATTCTATGAAGTATAGGAATGTTACCATCCCCATTTTACAGATGAAAAACTTAAGGCACAAAGAGATTAGGTAATTTGTTCAATGCTACATAGCTAGTAAGTGGTGGGGTTGGGATTTGCATCTCAGCAGTATGATCCCAGAGTCTGCAGGTACTTCTCCAAATTCTAAAAGTTTTCCTTGTAGTATACAGTCTAATAGGTGAGACACTTATTGAATAATTATTCAAGCAAATGAAAAATAATGACTCTGATGAATGCCATGACTGGGTAGTGTGGCAGAAATCATTTGGCTGTCAGTGAAACATTTCTCTTTCTTCTGGATACACAGACTGCATTTCTTAGCCTCCCTTGCAGTTAAGTGTGGTCATATCATTAAGTTCTGGTCAACAGAATGTGGACAAAAGTGAGAAACAAACCTCCAGGTGTGGACCATAAAACATATGTATACCAACATACCAATGCAAGTTCTCATTCTTTTAATTGACCTAAGGCAGGGAGTGTTACATGCAGACATAGAAGAGCACCTATCAGAAGTGGTTAGGCCTAATAGAAACTTACATATATGAAAATACCCATAGCAGAGGAAACTTTGGGTAAGTCATTTAATTTTGAAGGAGGAAACTTTAGACACCATTTAGTCTATAATCTGAATTTACTTTGGCTACCTTATGACTACTCTCCACATAGTATTGTATTCAGAAGTAATACAGGTCTGATATCCAAAAGAGAAGTGAAAAGTAATTTAGATTTTTAGGGATTTTTAAAGAGGCACAAAAGGGGAGAATTACAGTGCAGGAATGTTTAACAATCCTTTCAACCATTTAATTCCTGTAAGTCCCTCTCATCTTGCTAGTTGCTGCCTCATATTTCTTATCTCCCTTCAGTCTGTCACTCTTTCCTGGAATTCTCTTAAGTATGATTCTCTTATTCTCCCCTAACTCAGCTCTTTATTATCGTGTAGCTCAGTTTAGTCCCTGAGCACCTTACATTCTCCTTTTGAACCATTACTCTAACCTGCACAACCAAGTGCCAGGAGGGACTTCACAAACCATAGGAAGGTCTTTAGAAGGAAGCTTGGATTCTAGTTCTGCTCCATATCCTTGCGCAGGTCATGTCTTTTCTAAGGCTCCCTTAGAAATGTCCTCCCTCTTAAGAAAGGGTTGGGCAACATGAACTCTTGGGTCCTGTCCAGCACTAAAATTCCTCGCTTCTGCTCTGTCCTAGGCCCTGCGGCTGTGGCAGTGGTAGACTCAAACTAGTCAATAAGCCTCGCCTCCATCTGTCTCTCATCCTACAGGAAGAGAGGGAGAACATTTCCCTCTTTGTTGCCTCTTTAGTGCCTTTGTAGGATACATGGGGTGACCATCTCCCGGCAGGGTGGCTCCAGACCTGGGCTCCGCGGGCTCGCCAGGGAATGTGGGGCTGGAGGATCCTTCGATGCACCTGAGTATTCCTGGCCAGAGGCTACCCATCACCCCAACCCACTCGTAACTAGCTGCAGGACAACGGTCCCCGACCCTCAACAGGGGCACCGCGCAGGCGCAACCACTAGCCCGGCGCGAAACGGACGCACTCGGAGGCCGAGGCAAGGTGAGAGGGAGGGGTCGGAAAAACCCCGCCTCCGTGTCATCACGTGGGAGGCGGGGTCGGAAGCGTGACGGCGTGCGCGGGGCGGGGCTAGCGCTGCGCGCGGGCGCGGGGGCGGGGCGCGGCGCTAGCTGCAGCTCCCTAGGAGGGAGGCCGGGCAGGCGGCGGAGCGGCGCGGCTCTCAAGCTGACGGGGAAGTGGCCCGCGCGGCCGCTGCTAACTATCCCGGCGCGGACGGACGGTCGACGGAGGCGAGGGCTGGGAGCTGAGCCGGGCGACTTAGAGAGCGACAGGGTCAGGCTCAGCGTCGGCCACTCTGTCCGCTGAATGAAGTGCCCGCCCCGCTGAGCCCCGAGCCCGGCGTTTTCCCCGCAAGATGGACGGTTTCGCCGGCAGCCTCGGTGAGTACGGCTGGGGAATCCTGCCTCTCCTGCGCAGGGTGGGAACCTTGTTCCCTCCACTCACAGCCCAGGCCCTGCTCTCTACCCTGCCCCTCTGGGTGGCAGCAGTTCCACTGCACATGTTCCCTTCGAGGCTGCCGCCCCTCCACGGACTGCAGTGGACTGAAAGCCCCTCCCCCGCCGCCCAGCCCTCCGCAGAGCCAGACCCTCCTTTCCTCCCAGAGCCCCTCCAGTGCGGGGCCCTCCTTCCTCCAAAGTGGGAACTCCTCCCCCTCTCTGAGAGGCCCCCTATAGCTGGTACACCCCTCCCCATACACTTATGGCTCCCCCCACACTCTCCCTTCAGGGTTCGGACACCCCTTCTTCAAATCCAGGCGCCTCTTCAGGGTACAACATTCCTCCCTCTTTCCACATACCGAGCTCTCTTTGGGGGTGGGGACAACCTTTGCCCACACAGAGGTTCTCTTTTAGAATAGGGGCCTCCATTCCCTCTTCAGGAAGGGGACACCCCCCACCCCGCAGTCTTCACTTTAAATTTGGAGACGACTTTTAAGTATCCCTAAGAGTAACTGAGAAGTTCCCTTCACTCCGTCCACTTCTCTGAACATTTTGCAGAGGTGGAGAGACCCAGAACCCCTGAAGCATCGTTTGCTTAATACAGGAAAGGAAGAGGTGCATCTGTGTTGGGGGACCCTCTTTAAGAGTGAAAGCAGAAGTGTTGTCTGGCTCTGCAGCCATGCATGCTGGGGAGAATTAATTCTGCCTTATGAATCCATAGGAAAGGGGGCCTCTGTTAGGGAAAGAAAGGATTCTCCATTTTTGGAATATGTTGTCTTTGTGGAATGGAGAAAGGGAAGAGGTTATTATTAAGTAGGCTTAAGTATCTTTTCAGTGTTCCCTTTCACCTGAATAAAGGTAGTAAATTTTGTAACTGGCTAGGGGAATCAGAACTCCAGGCTGGTACTCTGTGCCCTATAACCTGTGTCTGGAATTACTACTATTCTTTGAGGCCATTGGAATCTGGTTACAGTAAAGATTGAGCTCAACTGTTATGGTGAGACAAACAGTTTCTGCTTTGGCTGATACTGCAGTTATGTGATACCTGCTGCTGGATTTGTATTTTGAGTATTTTATGTGCAGGTAGCTTGTAATCAGATGTCTTTGTTTTCCATTTCTTGATAATAAATCCCTAGTTTGTTAATGTTCATGGATCAGTGAATGATCTGGCTACAGGCCATACCTTAATCTACCCAGTGTTGGGATTAGATAGATTTTTAAAATCTAAAGTAAAAACGTAAGTCGAAGAGCAATGGGCTTATTATAGGTAGTAAATAGTAAAATCCATAATTTTGGCCTTGACTTTCTCTTGGGAAGAAAAATCATTGTTATTAAAGTACTTTGAGAGTGGAAATCCTAAAATAGTAGGCAACTGAGTGTTACTCTTTCCTCCTAAAGGCACCTGTTGTCTATTATCTAACCTTTAATGTCTTATAATTCCTTACATAGTAAGTTTGTTTCATTCTTGGGCTCCTTTTAGAGAGGCATCTTTTCATTGGTTCTTTTTTAGCCTCATGCCTGGATTTATTCACTAGTTCATTTAGGAACTAATGAATAAAGACTTGTCCAATTTGGCCTCTAAAGGAGTGATCATATACTAGAGTAAAAATTGAGTGTCTTTTTGGGGGATGTTATCAAGCTGTGAGATCTCTGTACTGTGTTGGCTCCTCAGCCTTCAGGAATGGTGAGATCACTACTCGCTTTTACTTTTCTGGGGTTGGTTCTGGGGACTTCTGGAATGCTTGCCAGAGCTTCATCTTCTGTGTTTTGAAGGGAGTCTTTCTCACCAATTGGAGCACTTAAGTTTATTTTGAAACATTGGATATGCTTTGTTAAATAATTTTATTCCTTAACCAATTCATGAGGCAACTGATGAGAAACTTGACAGGTAAAGATGAATTGCAGTTGGGGCTCCCTCTTTTTATGAAGAGTGTTATTGCTAATGTTTTAAAAATCCTAATGTTGGATTTTTAAAATTCATTTGATGCCATCTTTTGGGTGATATATGATGAGACTTTTCCTTTCTTTAGATAATGGTGTTAACTAGGAGCAGGGGAAGTATGCCTGTCTCTAAAGAGAGGAACCTGTGTCAGGCAGAGAGGGAAGGAAATGGTTCCTGGCAATATTTCTGGAGCTGCTCCTGTAGAAGATACTTCTCAGCAGGAGCTCTGTGCTTTCTCTTTCTGTCCCCTATTGTAAGACTAAAACTAGGCCCCATCTTAATTGAAACCTTAAAGGGTTGGAGGTGGGGGAGGAGTAGTGCTGGTATATTTTCCTGGTAGCCTTTAAGCAGAGTTCTTTGCGCAGCTCTTGCCAAATTGCTTGTTTCTGTTCTCTGCCTAGAGCTTAGAGTTACATTGATCTTTATTTTATCATCAGGAGAGGCATGAATATAAAGACAAACAGTTATACTCTAGTAGATGTTTAAAAACTTTTTTTTAACCAAATAAGAATTCAAAACATGGGAAGTTCTTCTGGGGTCACAAGCATTTATTTATTCTCAAGGAAGTCTACGTGTGTATCTTCTTTTACATACTAGATGGGTTCTTGAAAAATTGTGAGACAACTACATTTTTGTAAGCAGAAAAATTGAATGCTTTAAAAACAATGATTCTAGAGAAGTTGAATGTTTAAGGGAATATGGTGAACTATTTTGTAAAGTGAAAAACTTTAAAAATTCAATCCGTACCCTTGACTGTTGAATGTTTAAGAAGAACACTGTATTATGTGCATTTTATAAGATCTCTAATGGCAATTAAGACTGTATGCAGGGCTTTTGAAATCATAGAGAGGAATGTTAGGCAATTGACCCATTTATAAATGCCACACTGCAGTTATATGCTACTTGTCTTGTTACCTTTGTTTTACCTAAAAACTGAAGGATGGTTTTACTCTCTGCAGCTGATGAATTTCAGGTAATTTGTCAGCAGGTGCTTGTACTCTGGAATTTCCCTTAGGTATTATATCTTTTACTTCATGAATTATGGTAACTTAAAAAGGCAGCATTTTGGAAACAATTTTTTTTAAACTTAAGTGTGAAAAGTACCCCAAATCATCTTGATGTCTTGTCTCCAAATCACTACATACATATACATATACACATAAAAAATGTATATACAGTATATATTTTAAATCTCATATGTATGTACGTATGTGGGAAACTATTGATACTGCTTTTCTTATAGATTTCATAAGGCAAGGGATTGGGTGCATTTCATGCTTAATCTTACTTAGTCTTTTTTTCATAATAAAGGTTTTAATTTTAAGACTTTCATCTTTGAATTAACCTAGAGGTTAGTCAGTCTTTGCACTTTAAAGAAAGTATATACTTAACCGTGTCAGCTTCTTTAACTTTTTCTGCCTCAAAAGTTAAAAAACAAAACTCAATACCTTTTTTCCCTCCAGAAAAATTGTAGTGAATGAAATTGCAGGGCTAGTATTTGTAAGAAATATAACATTCTGGGTAGAGGGTATAAATATTGACAAATAGTAACAGTATGCTTCAGTTTAGGGACTATTTTAAGAAAGTCTTAACATCACATTAAAACTTTGATTTCTCATCACATATATATAGTCTTTCTTGAACAATGCAGTATATGACTTTTAAATATTAATCTAATCTAAAGCATTCTTTATATATTCACATAAAAGTGTTTCTCATGCAATAACATTGGGGAGGTTTTTTTTTAAACAACTTTTAATTTCTTATTGGTTGCCTCTCGAAGGGCTCAAGATAGGCTTAAGTTATATAACACAATGTAAATAGTAACTCTCCAATGGTTAGTAGAGCATCTCTAACATGCGTTTAGCTAGAGTATTTCTCAACATATATGTGGATTAACACTGGATGTGGACCGGCAATGTACTTGGTTGTTATTATGGGAAGAACAAGTAAAAGACACACTTATTATTTAGGTGCTTACTGCTTTCCTGGTTTTGAATAGGCACTGTCTCTAGAGATGTTTTAAACATAATTAAAGTACCAGAAATTGAGGGTGGAGGGGGGAAGCACTATTTATAATGCTGTGCTATGTATCAAGCAAGTAACTTCTGACAACATTTGGAGATCGCTAGATTTATCTCTATAGAGCCTGGCTTTTTAAGGCAATGAAATAATTTATTTAGCAGTCCAAATTGTAGGTGATAGTATTACTAGTTCTTTTTCTGTCTTATGTTTAAATTTGAATAACATGTAGAAAAACTACTGTATTTTACATGTGGGAGTCCATTTCTATAACATGTAAAACTTCAATATTCATGAGAAACTTGAGAAAAACATTTTGATTTAAAAATAGATGGAATCTAAGACTTTTAAAAAGTTTAAGGAAATAATCTACCTCATTAACTCTTACCTCAGTGTGGAAGATTCCGGAATCTATAGTGTATTTCTATGTTGATATATGATCACGGTTTTTAGCTAGCATTCTTAAACTATTACAATGCCTTAATTTTGTATATTGCTTTATAGTTTACAAAGAGCTCTTTATCTCAGTTAATCTGCGTACCAACCTTAGGAGATAAATTATTAGCCTTTTATAGATGAAACTGGGGTTTAGAGAGTATGCTTTTTAAAAAAATTTTATTTGAATCTAGGGTTTTTCTTTTTTGGAGGAGGACTAATTTGTGGGATTTGTTTTTCTTCTTGGAGATAGGACTAATTTGTGGGCATATTATTTTTAAATAATGAAAACTATAAAAGAGTAGGAAAGTAAATGATCTTTTCTCTAGCTCATTGGTACACAACTGATGTTAACATGTTGACATACTTGTTTTTAGTCTTTTCCTATGCCTGGTTTTTTAATAGTTAAAATCATACTATAGGTAATAATTTTGCATTCTGGTTTTTTCATTGGATTGTAACCATTTTTTTTTCCCCCACTTGAACTCAGATTTTTCTGATGGAATCCAGTGTTCTTTTCTCTACCCCATTACTGATTCTTCATAATCCTCTGGTACATCAAATCTAACACACTTGAATCTGAACTTCTCTTTTAAATCAGCTTCTTTTCCTTATTTCCCACTGACTATAAATATCACCCAGCCTTGAAATCTCACGTTCGATTTCTTGCCATTTTTGCTTACCGTGTTAAAACCTCTTCTAAGACTTGCCAGTTCTTGTCACCTTTTTTCATCCCTTTTCTTTTCTACTGTGATAGTTCAGATACTTATTATTCCATGCCTGGATTATTGTGTAGCCTCA
>NW_012150063.1:4313233-4317880 GCF_000956105.1 Propithecus coquereli | reverse complement strand
GAGTATAAAATACCAGTGCTTCACATGATAGTGTTTTGTGAAATTTTAGTTTTCAGTTATGTGTGTTTGCCTTAGATTGCAGTATAGAATCTATTTATGGGTCGGATGAAAGATACAATTTTAGTGGCTAATTTGTATCTTTGAGAGACTAGGTGATATATATGAAAAGGTGGATGAGCAATGAGAAGTAATTATGAATTGTGTGCTGTGTCTTTGTAAAGTTTTTAGAATCTGAATATGATTAGAATGTGTTTAATATCAATAGCAGCAAAAAGATATCTATAGTTCTAGAATCAGTGAAATTTAGGCAGAGTCAATATGTAAAAATGTGATTTTATAAAGTTGATAGGCTAGTGTATATTTACTTTGCAAAAGGATTATTTGCTTTGAAAGTGGATTTACCGTAGTCTTTTAGCTTTCCTGATGGAGTTGTCTGTGTCTTGACTGGTTTTCTACTTCCTTATTAAGCTATTTAAAATATATGAAGTCTTTAAGGCATGGCTCAAGTATATTTTTTTTTTTCCTGAAAGCTACCACTGATATTCTAATCTTGACATTCAAACCATTGCATTTTAGTGCTCCTAAAGTGGAGAAGACTGAACACTTAAGGGATCTGGGAGTGTAGCCAAACATTGATGTCAATTTAACTTTAAAATTCATACCATTATTTTGCAACCATTATAAGGATTGGTTCAGACAGGAATCATTAATAGATGCTAAATCTAGGGGGATATTTTGATGAGGATCAGGACGTCTGCATAGTCTTAAATTTCTCCCCATATATTGCTTATTAGTTGCAAGGGGAAAAACAGTAACTCTATACAGTGGTGAAATCAGACAACACTTTGAATGCATGATCAAAATAAATACCACCAGTGGACATTGTGTGTCTCTGGATGTGATGCCTGAGAAGAATACATCACTTAGGTTGTTTTCCAGCCATGAATGCGTAGCCTGAATCTAATCATGAGGAAACGCTCAACTCCAAATGGGGAATAGCCTATTTTTTAAGAAGTAGAGGAGATGTGTATGTACGTACGTGTATGTGTGTGTGTGTGTGTGTATTTATGTTAATGTTATAAGACAAAAAAGGCTGTGGAAATGTAACAGATTAAAGGAGACAAGAGAGAGATAACAACTAAATGCAATACCTGATTCTATACTGAATCTTGTATTAGAAGGAAAAATACAATAAAGGAAATTATTGGATCACTTGGCAAAATTGAAATATGGATGGTAGGCTAGATTGCATCAATATTTAATTTCTTGAAGTTGATAACCATCCTAAGGTTATATAAGAGAATGTTTTTATTCTTAGGAAGTACACACTGACGTTTTTGGGGATAAAGGGCCATGATTGTAACTTGCTCTCAAATGGTTCAGAAAAACATACGTAATATATATGTGTTTTATATATCTATATACATATATGGAGGGAGGGAGGTAGAGAGGGCTCCTGCACATGTGCAAATAAAGCAAATGGGTAAAATTTTAACAATAGGTGAATTTGGCACAAGCTATGTGGATATTCTGTGTACTATTCTTATTCTTACAGCTTGTCTGAGCTTGAAATTATTTTCAAATGAAAAGTTTTTAAAAATCATAAGGACTTTGCATTATACTCCATAATACAGCATTTTAAAAATATGAAACTATCTCCTCTCCCAGAAAATTCCAGGCAAACCCTTGGGATAAAACTGTGCCTCCAAGAATATGTTCCATGTATATATCATGTGGCTTCCTTTTATCCCTCTGCCTCAGTTTGAGAAACAAGTCTCTGGGCCAGAGGTAGATGTGGTTTAGATTTAGTCGACAGACATGTTTTAATTGGCCCTTTTGAGTGTTTTAAAAATCTGGAAATTTCAGAGAAAAATCTGGATTTTGGGTTTCTACTGAAAAATAGAATAATCTTGACATTCTGTACTTGCATTCCAGATGGTCTATATATTGACTAAGTGGTGTGTCAGGTTAGTGGCTTCAGTCCCTACATTACACCCAGCTTGTTTCAGTCATTTACTTTATTGCCTGGCCTCTATATACATAGAGGCCTCTATATACATGTTTGCAACCTTAACCTTGTCTAAGAGATGGTGAGGGTGTCTGTCTTTTTTATACCCATAATGATTTGAAAATTAAGTTGCTGAACTGATACCCTGTCACCCTCCAACATTTTAGTGTTTATTTCCTACAAACAAGGATATTTTCCCCATAACCATGCTACAGCCAACAAAATCAGGAAATAAATATTGATACATGACCACTATCTAACCCGCAGACCCATTCTGGTTTTGCTAATTGTCTTAAAAATGTCTTGTATAAGGATCCAGTTCAGAATTATTAATACGTGTTGAATTTAGTTGCCATGTCTCTTTAGTTTCCTTCCATCTGTTACAGTTCCTTAGTCTTTTGGGCTTCATGACCTTGACACTTTGGAAGATTATAGGCCAGTTGCCTTATAGAATGTCCCTAAATTTGATGTTTTGTCCTGATTAGATTCAAATTATACCTCTTTGACAGAAATGCCACAGAAATGAAGCTGTGTTTGTCTCATTGCATTCTGTCAGGTGGCACACAATTTTGATTTGTCCCATTACTGATGGGGTCCATTTTGATCATTTGATTAAGGTGGTGTCTGCCAGGCTTTTCCACTGTAAAATTACTGTTCTTTTTTCTTTGTAGTTAGTAAGTATTTTATAGGAGGTGCTTTGAAACTATGTAAATATTCTGTTCCTCATCAGACCTTCAATTTATTGGTTTATTTATATCTGTATGGACTCAGGTTTCCTGAGTTTTTTTCCAGTAGATTATAATACGTTACTATTTATTTTGATGCTCAGATTGGCCCTGTTTTGGCCAGTGGGTGCCCATTCAAGCTGGCTTTTGTGGTTTTTGGCATGTTCCCATTATTCCTTTAGTCCTTTGTTGCTTTCTGACACAATAAAATGATTCAGGCTCATTTTATACTCTCTCTGCTGCAGCCCTGGAATCAGCCGTCTTTCCAAGGAGCCCCAGCTCTTCTCATGGCGAAGGATATTTAGAATCCAAGGTCTGTGCACTAATTGTGCTCACTGCCATCAGATTCCTCTCTCAGTAGTCAAAACTAGGGAATATATATATGTGCATGTGTGATATATAGATATATTCACATCTGTATTTATTTTTATTTTTATAACAGCGTAGGGTTCATTTTAGTTTTCTCCCTTATTTATTTATTTATGTATGTATGTATGTATTTTGAGACAGGGTCTTGCTCTGTCACCCAGGCTGGAGTGCAGTGGTGCAGTCAGAGGTCATTGCAACCTACAACTCCCAGGCTCAGGTAGTCTTCCTGGCTCAGCCTCCTGAGTAGCTAGGACTGCAGGCATGCACCACCATACTTGGCTAATTTTTTTATTTAAAAAATTTTTTTTGTGTAAAGATGGGTCACACTTTGTTTCCCAGGCTGGTCTCAAACTCCTGGCCTCAAGTGATCCTCCCATTTCAACCTCCCAAAGTGCTGGGATTATAGGTGTGAGCAAATTTCCTCCTCTTATACGGCGATACCAGTTATGTTGGACTTGGGACCCACCCATGTGACCTCATTTTAACCAAATTAAAGACTCTCTTTAAAGACTCTCCAAATATAGTCACATTCTTAGGGACTGGGGGTTAGGACTTGAACATATGAATTTTGAGAGGGGACACAATTCAACCCACAACAACGTGCATTTTATGTAATTTTAAATAAGGTTCAGGTGAGAGTTTGAATTATGTCATTTTAAGTCAGTGAATATTTTTTATGGTTCTCTAGTAATTTTGTAACTGCATAATATTTTATCTAACAATTAAAAATGTGTTAAACATGAACTAGATCATTAGTGTAAATTAGTTTGAAGGGATTTGCTGTCAATAGGAAGTCATTGGGAATTGTATTTCTTACTCATGTTTCTATATTTAAATAATCAATAATTATCTTAGATCAACTTACTGTTAGGTGGTGTGTGTGTTGGGGGAGAATTGGATAAAGAAAATATATTTAAGCAGCAAAATCAACCATGTCTTTTTCCACTTAACACGTAATGATCTTTCCTTCTCAGCAAGGATAAGTATAAACTTTAATGCATATTTCATTATTTGGACATCTGGTTGACTTAAGCTGTGTGTGTGTGTGTGTGTGTGTGTGTGTGTGTGTGTGTATAGAACATAATTTAACTTATTCTTGGTGACTGATGGTGTTTATTATGAGTATTAGACTTGGTGCCTTTAAGAGCTGTTTGTATGGGCCCATTTATTCCATACACTAAATGACTCTAGACAGTTTCAACTAGACAGTTTTATAACTGTCTTCTTTGTTGCTTGTCACCTAGTGTCAGTGTGCTTTACCCTTTCCTCTATTTTGTTTTTAAAATCTCATTTGAGTTTATATTTCTTAGAAGAGAAAGACTCTTTCATTATCAGGCCTAAAATTTGACAGTAATTTCTTAATATCAGATATCCAGTCAGATATCCCTAATTGTCTCATAAGTGTTACTGTACAGTGGTTTGTTTACATCAGGATTCAATACATTGACTGCCACACTAGAAAAAAAAATTTTTATCTGGGGCCATGGTGTTTTATTACGAAAATAGAATAAAAACTTCGAAAACAAAATGATCCTTTCTAATTTA
>NW_012150063.1:4283632-4311868 GCF_000956105.1 Propithecus coquereli | reverse complement strand
TTGCTCAGGCTGGTTTCGAACTCCTGAGCTCAAACAATCCGCCCGCCTCGGCCTCCCAGAGAGCTAGGATTACAGGCTAGGATTACAGGCGTGAGCCACTGCGCCCGGCCGAGAGTGTACTCTTTGACTTTCCAAATTGATGACTTCCTAAATTTGAGATAACTTCCTGTTTTAAAGCAGAGCTATTCAGTATTGATATCATTTTTCCTGAAATCGTTTTTGACTCTTGCATGCTGATCTTGAATTGACTATGCTGTTCTTTAAGTGACACTTCAGAGCAAATGATAAAATTCGTTTGCATTTTTCTTTGAACTGTTTGTTCCAAAAAAATGGCATAACTAACTACTGTTGAAAACTGAGGGAGAGGGAGTGTTTTTAGTTCTTTTAGAAAACTTTGAAGGATATCCTGTTTTCAGTTTAGTTGGGGCATATAGCCTTTCACTGCTTTGGGTACCTCTTGGCATTCATCTTATTTCTTTGATTTCCTCCTGTGACCATTAGTGTGGCAATATTTGTGGCACAAATGATTTCTCAATTTTTAGAGTATAGTATTGTGGATTATTAGAGATAAGATATTGGGGAACAAAGTTTAGAATAAAGAGTTGATTGGAAAAGTAATCAATATTTGACTTTTTTTGAACTTTTTAATTGTGAATGTTTGTGAATGGGATTTAATTGACTATATGTACTGAAACTCCTTATCTTGGTTCATTAGTGCATGCTATTAATAATATAATGGGACTAAGGTTATGGATTTCAGTCTTATATATGCCACTTACTTATAATTCCTAGTGATATAATAGATGCACTTTTATTAAGTAGGTAAGTTTTGATTAGCTTCTGTGGATCATAACACTGTGCTAAGTGTGGTGGAAAATTGATGAACGAGCCACTCAGTTCTTGTTCTCATGAGGCTTATAATTCTGTGGGGGATTCAGGCAATATTTATTTAGGAAATATTTATTGAATGCTTGGTATGTGCTCAGCGTTCTTCCAGCTAAAAACAAAGCCCATATGGATTTTACAAGGTAGGCTTTTCAAATACAGAGTGATAGGAATTGTGATGGTGAAGTATAGGAAGCTTTGGGAATATGGAATGTTACTTTAGGCCTCTACCATCCAGCTTTTTTTTTTTCCCCCCCAAATGCATGTCTTTTGTTTAGAGTTTAAGCAGAAAAGTAGAGATCTGGTCACAGTGTCCCTTCTGGCTGTTAGAAACAGCTTAGAGGAATGACATTTACTTCCCCATCCCCCCCCCCCCCCTCCTGAACACTTGAGAAAATGACAAGACTACCAGTAGAACTCAACTTGGGTTGCAATTTTCAACGTACATGGGTTCCATCATCACCTGTGCCCTCCTGATGTCATTCTAATTTAAGGCAGTGAATTCAAGGACTTCTGTCCTCTCTGTTACATGTTTAAATGATAGTTTTCTATAATATTTGCTTTTTGTATGTCTTTGAGTATAACTCTTGTGATCTGTGGCATGCTTGCTTTAGGAAGTAATTATTGACATTATAATTTATGGACTACATTTTAAGAAATTTGATTCATATGAATAACTTATTGAAAGGGAGAAGCAAGACAAAGTCACTATGATGTCAGGAACTATGTCAGATATTTTACATACCTATAATAACTTTCTAAAGGCCCCAAAACATCTTAATTTTACCTTAAAAAATACCCTCAAGAGTAACTGTTAAGTAGATTGAATAAACCTGAACCTATTATTACAACTCTTCATTTGGGGATGATGGTTATAGTAATATCTCTTGACAGCTTTTTGGTGACTGAAATTAATCGTGGATCCCAGAATGAAAATCTAATAATTTAACACATATTTATTAAACAAATACTACATGCCAGACGTTGGTTCCATACTTGGAATATATTAGTTAACAGAACAAAAATCCCTGCTCTCATGAAGCTTATAGTGAAAAGAGACAATAAGCAATTTTCATTAAATAATTCTGTCTTAGGAGGTCAGTGACTCCTGTACAAACATTATTGTCTGCATTGTCAATTATAAACACATTATCCACCCCCTTGTTTGTTTTTTTTTTTTGAGAATAGATGTTGGTGAGCTAACCTGTGGGGTTTGATTGTGTCAGATAAGCTTAGAGAAAAGTAATCTTGGGGATGCAACAAAAGGTAGTTAAAACATTGACAGCTGTGCTAAGGCTGCTTTGTTATCATACCTCTTAGTCACTGTATCTGATTTTATGGTAGGTTTTTGAAATATATACACACACATACACACATACTTTCCTAGGTTTTTGTTCTCAGTTTCTTAATTTTTTTGTTTTATCATTATATTTAAGGTCTTATGGTTTACTACTTTTATATGTTTGGGCATGTAGTTCTTTCAGTTTTAATATTTTTTTTCTTATAGAAGAATTTGACTGTATTTCAGTAAAACCTTATTTTTTTTTCAGGTTAGTGACTGTAGGTCACTGTTTATCAATCTGGATTCAGGACCCCTATCCAGTTACTAAGGAGAATTCTTGGGATGCTGTGGAGATCTTCAAACAGCTGTTTGTGGGTGGTGGTGACGGTAGAGGCAAACAGTGGGTTGTGTGACCAGGATGAGGTCACCTCTTCCACCTTCTGGCCCTCTTTCTTTCCGGACTTTAACACCTACTTTGGTACTTAAAGCAGTTTGGGCTATTTGCTGTTCTCTGAAGAGTTGTTTAGTAGTAGCACCTGTAGGTGGTGGTTAGATTTTTTTTAATGACACTCTCGGGGATGTGCTGTGACTATGTCAAAGCAATGAAGAAGGAGCTGTTTTAGTAGTTTGAAAACCATTGATACAATTTTAAGTGTTCTGACTCACTTTCAGCAATTGTTTTAATGTCTCTAATCTCTCAGCATTGTCACTGCCCAGTTTAAGAATTTTTACTCACTTCAGGTTACTGTGAGATAAAACTCTTAACTTGGTATCCACGCTGTCCTGCTACCTCACTCCGAGTTGCCTTTCTAGCCTCACCCCTTACTAATTTCCTTTTTTGAATTTTATGTGGATTCCCTCAGTATCCCTTTTCTTGCCTCATTTCTTGCTACCTTGTTTTTTCTTACACCATTAATTTAATATCTTCCCTTTCTCTTACTAATTTCTATTTATCAAGAACCAGTTTAAGTACTACCTCTTCCTTTGACCACATCAATCCACAGGGATTTTTTTCCCTCTTTGCTGAATTCTTGTAGCACTTTTGGTTTTACTCAGAGACCAATCATATATTTGCCTTATATTGTTAAGTCATATCTAGACTTATATTGTTATTTAGCTATTTTGTGTTTATATATCTTGTCTCTTCAATTAGGCAGTATATTTCTCAAGGATAAGAATGTGTCTTGTACTTGGTTGAATTTTTATTGCACCTAATATACTGGTTTTTGAGTGGCAGCTGCTCTCATATTTAATACCTAAACACTTTGGTTGATGGGAAAAACCATAAGATCAGTGAATTGATATGATTCTCTTAAACTTTTTGTTTTTATGTAATCTAGTTTTTTTCCCTTGCACAGTGATACATCTGTGATATAGTGGGAAAATCACTGGTCCTGGAATAACATAATAATACCTTAGTATATATAAATTTTATGAAATTCAAATTTCAAAATCCTTAAATAAAGTTTTATGGTAACACAGCCACACTCATTTATTTAAGGATTGTCTATAGCTGCTTTTACCAACAGTGGCAGAGTTGAGTAGTTGCAATAGAGAGCAAATGATCTGTAGAGCCTAAAATCTTTACTGTCTGGTTCCTTATAGAAAAAAGTTTTCCATCCCCTGTTTAAGATAAACTTGTGGTAGAGTTGGGATTTAATCCTAAGCAGTTAGAGAGCATGAGCTGAACATAGCTTGCAGTCTTTAAGGAACTAAGCAAATATTAGTAATTTAGTATAGTGAAGAGAGATGAAGGCTAGAGAGATAAGCAAGGGCCATATCATTGAGGATCTTGAATGTCATGCTTAAGAGTTCAGCTTTAGTCCTGAAGGTGATGGAAGAACCACTGAAGGACTTTTAAACAGAGGAGCAACATAATCATATTTTAGGAAGTTCAGTCAGCTGGTATTGTGGAGAATGAATTGGAGGAGGCAATGCTGAAAAAGGGAATATCAATTTGGAGCTTTTGCAGTAATCTAGGAGAGACATGATAAGGGCCTAAAACAAGTCTCTCTTCCTTCTTCCTCAGTAGGATAGGAGATATGGACAGATTTAAAATTAAGGAGGGAAAATCAACAAGACTTTTACAAGTTAGACAGTTTATGCATATAATCTGAGGTGCTCATAGTAATTCTGAATGTTATCACTGTTTCACAAATGAAAAAGGCTCAGAGAAGCTATAAGTGAAATAACTAGAGTTTGAACTTTAAAGTCTGTGCTCTTTTTACTGAACTTTGCTATGTCTCATTTTACCTGGGAATAGTGCTACCTGCCTACTTTGGATTGAATCACTTTTCCTATTTTCCAAATAGTTTGTAATTGCCAAAGAAAAATATATAACCAAAATGACTTTAAGGAGGTCCTGAACTGTGTTACTGTACATTTTTTTGTGTGTAGTAAGCACAGGTTTATTCATTCTAGATGCAGAATGAATTTGACTTTTGAATTTTTGAAAGTTCTCCGTTTACATTTGGAAAAAATTCTTTTAAGTATAAGGTGAATGTTTTTAATGCCTTAAGTTGACAGACTTGCCATATGCCCTAAGGAGAATTAAGGAATGTGAAAAACAACAGAAAAGATAAAGACACATTCCTAAGAGTATACGAGAAAGTGTTTTTAGAGCACGTTTTTGAGACTCTCTCTTCTTCTACTTATTAATCTGTTCCAACTCCACATCACTGACATTTTGTTTAACCCTGGATAATGTAATCACCTATTTTTGTCAAACTTCATTGGACTTATTCAAAACTGGGTATACTTTTTTCCTTGGGAATTCGACATTTTTGTTATGAGATAAATGCGTTTTTGATAGTAAATTCTCACAGTCATTTGTTTTAAAACAGCATAGAGCATCTCATTTCTTGGTTTTAGTGGAAAAGAGTAGAACTGCGGAGTATTTTTGAGGTTTCAAAATTTTTAAATCAGCTTTATTGAGCTATGCTTTACCTACAATAAAATATTCCAATTTTAGGAGTATAATGGGTTTCGAAAAAATTTATATAGTTGTGGATCTACTACCACAATTAAGATTAGAACAGACACAGGAGTGGTGATGCACACCTGTAGTCCTAGCTACTTGGCAGGCTGAGGTGGGAGGATCATGTGAGCCCAGGAGTTCAAGTCCAGCTTGGGCAACTTAGCAAGATGCCATCTAAAAAAAAAAGATATAGACCATTTCCATTACCCTAAAAAAGTTCCCTCATGCCTGTTTGTAGTCAGTCCCTTCCCTCCACCCACAGTTCTGGCAACCACTGATCCGCTTCCTATCACCATATTTTGTCTTTTCTTGAATTTCATATGACTGGAATCTTATAATCTGTAGTCTTTTATGTTTTTTACTTAGCATAATGCTTTAGAGATTCATCTACATTTTGTGTTTCAATAGTTCATTCCTTTTTATTGCTGAGTAATATTTCATTGTACGACTATACCATGATCAGTTTATTCATTCATCAGATGATGGACATTTCAGTTGTTACCAGTTTTTGGCTGTTTTGAATAAAGGTGCAATGAATCTTCAAGTACACATCTCTCCCCAGCTCCTAGCAACTATTAATCTATTTTCTGTCTCTATAGATTTGCCTAGCTGGTGCTCATTTATTAAAAATTGATTATCTTATTATTAAGTTTTGAGAGTATTTTACTTGTTTTGGCTACAAGTCCTTTATCAGGAATGTGTTTTGCAAATATTTTCTCCCAGTCTCTGGCTTGCCTTTTTATTAATTAACAGTGTCTTCAGAAGAGTGGAAGTTTTTTATTTTGATGAAATCCATGATATCAGTTTATTTTGACGAAGTTCAACTTATTTTTTCTTTTTGTAGTTCATACTTTTTGTGTCCTATTTAAGGATTTTTTTGCCTAACCCAAGGTCTCAAAGATTCTCTTCTATTATTTTCTTCTAGAAAGTTATAGTTTTATATCTTATTTTTAGTCTGTGATGCCTTTAGAGTTAATTTTTGTACATGGTATGAGGTAATGGTCAAGGTTCATTTATTTGCGCATTGATACCCCTTTGTTGAAAACATTGGCCTTTCTGCTCAGATGGTACTCCCTGGAAAAAAAAAAAGAAAACATAGGCCTTTCGCCATTGAATTGCCTTGGCACCTTTGCTGAAAATCAATAGATCCATCTATGTGTGGATGTAGTTCTGGACTCCATATCCTGTTCTCCTGATGTCTGTGGTTATCATTTAGGCAAATACCACATTGTCTTAATTATTAGAGTTGTAAAGGTTTCAATTAAAATTTTTTATATTTGAAAAATAAAGGAAATTAACTTTAAAACCTTGTAGACAGAGAAAATGATATATTTCAATGGTTGTGAGTTATTAACATTTTATATTTACTTTAGAGTTGACTTTTTATTTTTTTTTTAAGACAGTCTCACTGTGTTGCCCCGGCTAGAGTGCAGTGGTGTCATCATAACTCACTGCAACCTCAAGTTCCTGGGCTCAAGCAATGCTCCTGCCTTAGCCTTCTAAGTAGCTGGGACTATAGGTGCATGCCACCACGCCCAGCTAATTTTTCTATTTTTTTTTTTGTAGAGACAAATTCTCATTCTTGCTCAGGCTGGTCTTGAACTCCTGGCCTTTAAGCAATCCTCACGCCTTGTAGTTTACTTTTAAAACTACGTTAGAGAACATGATTTCCCTTGATTTACTAACAGTCTTAGGAGTTAGATAGAGCAGGTATTAATATCCATGTTTTATAAATGAGGAGACTCTGTAAGATAAGGTTTAAGAAGACTGGTTTGAGATCATACAGTTAGTGTGATAAAGCACTAAAGCCCAAATCATGCCTTTATACTGTACTGTACTTTTTTAACTTACTACTGTTCTCTTATGTTAAATATTGGAGAATGAGTGCTTTATGAATGATTCAGTCACTACATTTTATTTAATTAAAGTATAGAGCTATGTGAAGACAAACCATTTTCTTGGTCACTAACATCACAAGACACTTTAAGAAATCAAAATTGGGCTTTGTTTTTGTTTAGAGGTTGTGTTTTACTTCCAGAATAGGTATTCATAGTTTCATTTTCAATTTAGAAATGCAGGAAAGAAGCAGCAAGATTTGTTAAATGAAAGCAGAAGGATTCCTTGAAAAAATTATTTGAAGAATTGAAGATGTTCTTGCCAAAATGAGAACAAGCATGATAGAACTTAAGTTTTAGATCATTTGAGTATGTGTGTGTTATCTATATTCTCTTCTGTTGCCAGACCTTCTGTTCCTTACAACCTTAAGTGCCTGCCTTCTCATTCCCCTCACAATGTCAAATCTTAGTTAGGAGGGTTTTGTTTTGTTTTTTAAAGAGATGGGGTCTTTTTGTCACCCAGGCTAGAGCTCAGTGGCATGACAGCTCACTGTAGCCTTGAACTTGTGGACTCAAGTAGTCCTCCTGCCTCAGCCTTGTGAGTAGCTGGGACTACAGATGTGCACCACCACGCCTGGCTACTTTTTAAAAATTTATTTTGTAGAGATGGGGGTCTAGCTATGTTGCCCAGGCTGGCCTCGAGCTCCTGGCCTCAAGCAGTCTTTCCACCTTGGCTTCCCAAAGTGCTGAGATTACTGATGTGAGCCACCATGCCTGGCCCATTAGGAGGTTCTTATAGAAGTGGTGAAAGATGATGTGACTGGGGTTTGGGCAGTAGTGGTGAAAGAAGTGGTAGGATTTGGAATATATTTTGAAGGGCATATGGATGTGCTTGGTGAATGCATGCTGTAAGGGATGAAGAAAAGGAATGAATTATGGATGACTGTTGGTTTTTTAGCTTGATCATCTTGGTAATGCTATTTACTGAGGTGGGGAAGACTTAGATGAATTGGATGAACTACACAGTAGATGAGGGGAAATCAGAAGCTATTATAGCGTGAAAAATTTTTTTTATTTAAAGTTTTGTTTTTATAAAAAGTGATATCACATCTCAGATATTGGGAAGCTAGAGACAAGATGAAATTACTTACGATCCTACCTTCCTGATACAATTATTTTAAGTGTTTTGGTGTGTATCTTTATAGTCAATGTGTAGGGGTTAGCAAACTTTCTGTAAAGGCAGCTACTCAACTCTATTATAGCATGAAAGCAGCCATAGACAATATGTAAACAAATGAATGTGCTTGTGTTCCAGTAAAACTTTATTTATGGATGCTGAAACTTTATGTAATTTTCACATATTGTAAAATATTCTTTTATTGATTTTTTTCCCCCTAAACATTTAAAAATATAAAAACCATTCTTTGCTCACAGGCCATACAAAAACAGATGGGAGGCCAGATTTGGCTGCCCAGCCATAGTTTGCTGACCCCTGGTCTTGTGCATTTGTTTTATGGTTGCAGTCGTATCTTACATTGAATTTTATTGCATAATATGTGTTTAAATGTGCATGCTTCTTTTATCGAAAATAAAAATGATTACATTTGCTGAATAATAAGCCCTGATAAACTTAGAGTTTACAAAGTACCTTCATTATTTTTAAAAGATTCTTGCAATAACTGTGGGAAGGTATGTATCATGCTTATCATAAAATAAAATATACATTACGTACATAATTGAGGGTAAGATATACATTATCACTAGAACGCTCTGTCTCTGCCTCCATTTCTCTGTATATGTTGACTTTATTCTTTGAAATAAGCTTTATCCAGCGACAGGGGTCGTGACTACCATTAGCTCTGGAACCACATCCTCAAAGTTTCATTCCCTCAACACTACGTAGTTTGAGAAATTCTAGGGCAGGACTTTGGTCCTGTACATCAAATTTTCATTCCACTATTAATCATTACGTACTGAAAGGGCAGGGTCACATATAAAGATGACGGTTCTCATTTAGAACTGATGTTAGAATAATAGGAGGAGGAGGAATGAGTTGTTTCTCAAATGAAGGGAAAGGGTAGCACAGACATGGCCACCTGGGGGAATTATGAGTTGAATAGCTATCCCAAATTGTGTCTATTTATATTGTTTAGTTTATTGATTTAATTTTATGTTCTGTTCATTTACATATTTGTATCACACTCAGTTCTCTTTCCCATGCTGTATTTCTCATTGCCACTTAATTGTTTATCGCCATTTCAAATTGAATTTTAAAAATCCTCAGTTTTGAGTGTCATTTTCCCAAGAATCTGGGTCTCATACCTTGGTGAAAGTTACTCTTTTCTTTTTAAAAGTCCGTACTCTGACCACACCAGTCCCTCAAATACTAGACTGTTTTTATGGCAAAAATCTTAGTCGTGTCCTTTCTCTTTTATAGCAACATGAAGGGCTAGATAAGAAATAAGTGAGGATCATTTAGAAACCTCAGATGTTAACATTCGAGTGTGTTTGCTAGAATAACTGGCTTCCACTAGAATTTGAAAACCTAGAAAGATTGTGAGAAATGAAGCAGTTGCTGCTTTCTCAGTTTCCATCATTTTCAGTTTTCTCCAGTCCTTATCTAGAGATACTGAGATTTTTGGTGCATCTGTAAAAAGCATTCAGAGTTTTGCTAATCTGGAGGAGTAATAGGTGAAACTTGCCAGTTGTAAAACTGCTTTGCAGTCTGTTAGATGGTAGAGAGTATGGCTCCAGGGCTGTGGGAATTGACATGTTTGGCTGGTTGGCTCCTTTTAGCCAAATGTTACTCTTTAGCTGCAGCACAGTATGCTTCATAGTAAATACAGTCATGTGCCACATAACATTTCAGTGACAGACTGCATATACAGTGGTAATCCCATAAGATTATAATAAGTACTTTTACTGTATCTTTTCTGTATTTAGATATGTTTACATATGTACACACTTACCACTGTGTTATAGTTGCCTATGGTATTCAGCATGCGGTTGAAGTTTATAGCCTAGGAGCAATAGGCTATACATATAGCCTAGGGGGTGTAGAAGGCTATACCATCTAGGTTTGTTAAGTACACTTTTTGACCAGGCATGGTGGCTGGTACCTGAAACCCCAGCTACTTGAGACATTGAGGTGGGAGGATTGCTTGAGGGCTGGGGTTCAAGCCAGCCTGTGGAACATAGTGAGACCCTCCCATCTCTTAAAAACATAAAAAGAAAGAAATTAGCCAGGTGTGTTGGTATGTGCCTATTGTCCCAGCTTCTTGGGAGGCTTAGGAGGGAGGATCGCTTGAGCCCTGGAATTTGAAGCTGCAGTGATTGTGCCACTGTATTCCCTGGGCAGCAGAGTGAGACTGCATCTCTTAAAAAAAAAAAAACAAAAATACACTCTATGATGTTCACACAGCAATGGAATTGCCTAACAATGCATTTCTCAGAATGTATCTGTGTCAGTAAATGTATGGCTGTACTACAAAATGTACACACAATTCTACTGAAGGAAAAATTAAAGGTGGTTTTGGGGTGAAGAATAAAAAGAGGAAAAGCATTTAAAATTATGTCTGCTGTGTATTTGTTTAAACTGACAGTGGAAAAATTTCTTAGGAAAGAAATTGCTGTTGCAATTTTTTTTCTTAAGGCCAAACCCAATCTGATGCTATAGTGAGAACTAAAGTGATATATATTCTTTTAAGTTTTGGCCTCTGTTCATTTAAATGTGTTGACATTACTTTATTTTGAGACGATTGTAGAATTTCCCTTTTACTGGTTTTTTTTTTTCTGAGACAGAGTCTCACTTTGTTACCTGGGCTAGTGCCGTGGTGTCTGCCTAGCTCACAGCAACCTCAAACTCCTGGGCTCAGGCAATCCTACTGCCTCAGCCTCCTGAGTAGCTGGGACTACAGGCATGTGCCACCATGCCCGGCTAATTTTTATATATATATATATGTTTAGTTGTCCAGCTAATTTCTTTCTGTTTTTTTAGTAGAGATGGGGTCTCGCTCTTGCTCAGGCTGGTCTCGAACTCCTGAGCTCAAGCAATCCTCCCACCTCGGCCTCCCGGAGTGCTAGGATTACAGGTGTGAGCCACAGCGCCTGCCCTCCGTTTACCATTTTTAGGGCAATTCGTGTTTTACTCATTTCAAATCATTTGTAATTCATCATTACAGACTATATAAACATACGTGAAAAATGATCATACATTTTTAATTTCTAATGTTATTCATTTATTGAAAACTGTGATATTTGGCGAAAGCAGTGAAGTCCTTTTAAATGTTATAAGATTAGGCAAATTATATTTGTATGTTTTTCAATTATTTACTTTTCACTTCAAATTTTTTTCCACTGGATTATTTATATTTCTATTGTTAACTTGTCGAATGTAGGTACTATGGATACAAATCCTTTGTCAGTTATATATTCTGCGAATATTTTCTCCCACATTGTGGCTTGCCTTGTTATTTTCTTAATGATGTCTTTTGATTGAATAGGCATTTGTAATTTTGGTTAACTCTAATTTATCATTTGTATTTTAGAACTAGTAGTACTTTGACTTTTAGGTTTGTGATCTACTTCAAATTAATTTTTGTGTGTGGCGTAAGATAAGTGTTAAAGTTCATTTTTTTCCTTAGGAATATCCTTACGAATGGCAACAAACAGCACTTTTTGTTAAAGACTTTGCTCTGCTTACCAATTGAATTTACATTGTAAAATTACTAGTTCTTTCCAAGTATTTACATGGTTAACTAACTCATTAGTTATAGAAACTATGTTTTTGAGGTCAGAATTATGGATTTATTTCTTCAAGGATCCAGTTAATTTGGCTTTATTTTATGGCTGTCGAGTGTATTTCTCTTAACCTGCTTTAGTATTTGGTAGATTTGTGTTATTGCTCTGAAGTAAGGGAGCATAGGATAACTCCATCGAGCTACCAGATAAAACATTAGAGTATATGCCCTATGTGATAATTCACTAATTTTGTATGAAAGACAGTACATTATTACATTTTTAAGGATACAGTATTCGTAGTAATATAGTGCCTAATGTGATATACTCAGTTTTTATACCATAGTAAAGTAAGCAAAAGCACATTACTTTTAGCAAATACTAGGAAATAATTTTTTAGAGTTTTGTGTAGAGTGGGAAATGTAGATTTGACACTATGAAGTCCATTTGTTGTTTACTCATTTATGGGTAAATGAGTAAATGTTGATAATTATAAAAATTTAAGACATAAGAAAATTTAAAATGTAAGTCTGTGTATACTTCTGCCCATATACAGACACATTACATAAACTCAAGCATTGGCTTACATTTCTGAGATACCAGCATTAAACATGAGTTATCTTCTAAGAGGCTGAATTTGAATTATATTACTCTGTTAGGATTGGTGCCAGCTTTCGGTTAATCATTATCTTGTTGATTATGTTTGGTTCAAGATGACTCATTTTGCAAGGAGCTTTATTGCAACATTACATATTTACTACAGGAAGCCTGGACGGAAATGGAGCATCAGGTTATTGGAGATTTTTTTTCCTCCAAGCTTTATTGCACAAAGTGTTATTAAAGTTAATTATTTTTCAATAACTGAATTCTCTGTAGAACCTAGTACTTCATTAACCAAATGTTACAGGATCAGTTGTTCCCTTTTCCTGGCAGACAAATGTGTCTTTGATGATTATTTAAACATTGGTCATACTTCCATACCATACTTTGACTAAACTTAGATGGAATATTTTATTTTCAACAAATTGAGTATTAGAATTGACTGAGAATTTTGAATTCATAGAGATTTGAGATTGAACCTTTCTCGTAAAATTTACTAGCTTTGGAAGCTTGGGCAAATACTTAACTTCTCAGCCTTAGTGTTTGTTCAGTCATTAATGAGTGAATTCATACATTCATTCATTAATGAATTTGGATAAAAATATTTACGTTGCAAGATCAGGATTAAAAGGACACATAAAAGAGTATCTAGCACTTAATATGTGCTCAATTCAGTCTAATATTGTTACGATGATTGTCATCTGGTGACAATTATTTATAATAAATATTGGAGTTAAGGGTGCCAATCATTTGGCCCTTCTCTCTTCAGGTTCTAACATATAAATAATGGACAGAGCATAAGGCAAATACCCTGATCTTTCTAAAATTTAGACTCTGATAATAGCAGGATTTGAGAACACAGTCTGGCTCTAAGGACAAGTTGAGAGTCTCTTGCTATCACCAACAAATCTATAGACTGTGGGATTCACCTGTGGGGAGAGTTCAATCTGTCGTGTCTACTCTGAATACACTTAATCCGCCAGCTAGCAGGAAGATTGCAGGCCTGCCTTATGCACCTAGTCATCGGCCTAATGAAGAGCCTGGGCAAGAACTAGAGTGAGATAGGAGATGGCCCTGTTTTCTATCCAGTAACTTGAATCCTTCTTGTTACAAATGAGGTCCAAGGAAACCTCTGGACTCTAACCCATCAAATTAGTAACTACCTCCCACCCCTCACCCCACTGCATCCTCGGAGGAGGAGGCATGGGTTTGTGGAATAGAGACTGGAAGAGTTTTCTGTAATACCTAATACTGTAACCATCCCTGCCCCCACCCTGCCCTGCCCTCTGTGAGAAAGAGAAGGACCGTCCCATTCTTTATCTTTATAATATAAGATTAATATGAGTGCCTCTGGACTTTGAAAAAGTAAATTTCACTTATTTATGTACAGTGTTTTTGTAGGCCACAGAATAAATACAGTATAAGAACTATGCAAAAATGAAAAGCAGCTAGAGGATTCTAAGTAAATGTTGGCTTAAGGAATTAAATTGTGTCCTTAACTTGTTAATAGAAAAATTGATGATGGTAAAGAATAAAAACCAAAAATATAAATATAGGCAATAAAAATCACAAGATGATAAGAGTTGTTTGCAAAGATATATTTTAAGACTTTTACTTAGCTAAATAATAGAATATGTTTTAAAAAATGAAAATCTCCATCAGTAAATCAGAAAGTCTTTAGAAAAAAACTAAGGCAAGTGTTATAAACTGAACATAAAGTGTAAAGATATTCAATAAATGAATAACTTTAATTTTAAATATCTAGGAAATATATTTTAGTAGTGGATATTTTATCTTAAACAAACATTTGAAAGTAATCATTTACTGACACTTCAGAAGAAACCAGTGAATATGTAGCAAAATAGTGAATAAATGTCAGTTAAGCCAATATGTGTGTCATTAGCTGTTGATAAAGATTACAGTTCTGGAAATAATTCAAGATGCCTCCCCTCCCCCAACTTACGTACTCCTTTGGCCAGTATTAATGAGGTAAAATTAGAGAAATAATATATGTGCTTGTAATTTGAAGCATAGAATAATGGTTAAGAATCTGGGGTCCAGTCACAGTGCCTAAGTATAAATCTTGGCTCCTGCATTTACTAGTTTATATCCTTTGGCAAGTTATGTAATCTTTCTGTGCCCTATTTGTAAAGTGGGGATAGGGTCGTTGTGAGGATTAAATTAGGTTATTATTAATAGGTTATCAGTGGAATTGTAAAGAGCAGTTTGCTACAGGCTAGGTGGTGAATGGAAAATGGAAATGTCAAAACAACCATAGCTTATTCCTACCAGAGCTTCTTGTGGGGAGCTAGAGGGAGTCTGACTTAAAATTGAGTGTGAACTTTTTTTTAGTTGTCAGAGACGTGAATATACAGGGCATCCCAAAAGTCACCATACAAGGGGAATATGGGAAATTGTAGCTCTGTTACCTTTACCCAAAATATTCATTACAAATTTTTTTTTTTTTTTTGGAGACAGAGCCTCTTGCTCCATAGCCCAGGCTAGAGTGTCGTGACGTCAGCCTAGCTCACAGCAACCTCAAACTCCTAGGCTTAAGCAATCCTTCTGCCTCAACCTCCAGAGTAGCTGGGACTACAGGCATGTGCTGCCATGCCCGGCTAATTTTTTCTATTATTTTAAGTTGTCCAGCTAATTTCTTTCTACTTTAAGTAGGAGTGGGGTCTCGCTCTTGCTCAGGCTGTTCTCGAACTCCTGACCTTGAGCGATCCTCCCACCTTGGCCTCCCAGAGTGCTAGGATTACAGGCGTGAGCCACCGCACCCGGCCTCATTACGAAATTTTAACAAAATTTTCCTTATACAAAGGAAAATAAAGTACATTTAGCTACAATTTCTCATTTCCCCACGTATGGTGACTTTTGGGACACCCTGTATTTATATCCTGATGGCAAATGACCAGTGGATAGATCAGATGTGAGAGAGTGGGCATGTATGACAGGCATAAGCCCTCTACAGATAGTAGTAGGGGGTATACTACAGAGCACTGGGGGAAGGATTGGTTTAACCAAAGAGACACCTATTTTAAGGAGTTGGGAGAAAAGGAGGTAAGGATGCTAATTTGGGGAGGGGTATTTCTACCTGAAGTCTTCTATTTTTTTCTTTGTAAGAGGAAGTAAGGATACATTCTGAGAATAAGTGTGAAGTGGAGGTAGTAGAGATGAAAGCTGGAAGAGAATTGTGAAGATTTGAAATAGTTGCTGAGGCTAATGGGAGTTGGAGTTCACATGGGAAGTGTAGAGAGACCAAGATGAGTTTGATGACCATGAATTTTGTGGTAGCCTCTGTTGCAGGTAAATATTCTCATTCCCTTCCCGTGTCTGTCTCTCTGTCTGTCTCTGCAATATTCATGTGGGAACAGAAAAGCTGGGCAGTCAAATTGATTTGGTATTTTGGGGGACAGAACTTGAGAAAGCAGAGTGGTGTGGTGAGAACTAGGGACCAAAAGTTGAAGGTGTTGCAATGAGTGATTGAAGTAATATATCTTCGGGGCGGAGAGGGCGTCTAGGCTGGATAGGGAACTAATTGAAGCTAAATAAAGGTTGATAAATGGGAAGAAAATGGAGGAGTATTAACACTAGTTTCTGTGAAGCTAAAGAATATAATGTGATGGGAAAGAGATGGAGGATAAGAGCTTGTGTTATAGATCAGATAATGAGTTACAAGATTTCCAATGAGCAACTGTTCTGCTTTAAGAGGTAAGTATCACGTGGAGCATCATTTGTGCCAGTCTAAAAAAAACAATTTAACATAGTATTATTCCTTAGTCAGATGAACAATGCTGGGTGAATAAGACTGTTAAGATTTAGAATAGAGGTATCAGTACTGTGTAGACACGGGTAAGGAAATAAGAATTTCAAGGATAATTACTTATGGCCTTTGCTATACACATGGCATATAAGCCTAGGCAAATGTTCTTTGCAGCAGATATTCATGAAATGGCTAAGATTATGGGACCCTTTAATATTACAGTTTTACCATTACTGTATCATGTTTTTAGAAATTGTAAATATTCATCTCAGTCATTTGCAATAAATTGCCATTTTGTTCTGTAATCATCAAGAAAAACTTTGATTCTAGGCCTTTTCTTTCTGTATATTAGGTGCTGAGGTAATTTGATTCTTTTGTTAAGGAAAAGGTTGTTAGAATAAAATGAAGCGTTTTCACAAAAGATGATTCATGCGGAATTTACAAAATTGGCTTCTTAGATTAAAATTTGACATCTATAAACTTGACCTTGTAGAGTGAATTTAGTGTAAGTTTGGTTTATGTACAACAAAAAACACTTCCAGATGTGATCACTGATACATGATTCTGAATTAAAATGCTTAATGAAAACTTTTAATGTTAACAAATCAACACTAATAAAATAAAAATCTGCCCTTACCCATAGTGAAGTTTATCAGCAAAATTTTACATTTTTATATTTGATAAGGAAAAGAGATATATTAAAAGTAAATTAATTTCACTTTGTCCAGTAACAATTATAGATGTAGAAGATGTTGCATTAGATGGTCTTTTAAAGGATTGGCCTTGAGTCAACTTCTCTGGCTTGGCTAACCCATAATAAGCACTCAATGAATGTTTGATTTTAAATGCTATGCAGTGTGGCTTTAATCAGTAGGCACTCAAATGGAGGAATCAAAAGATCTGTTAGTGCAAAAGGAAAGGTTTTTTAAAGGAATTGTCAAGTCGAGTGAATCAGTCAGATTCTAGACAGAAATGGAGAAATTGTTATGTCAGAATCATTTAGTAGTTGGCTATAGCCTATAGTATGAAATCCAGTTTTCTTTGGGTTAGAATTCAAAGCCCTCTGTAATTTGGCCCCAGCCTTCCTTTCCACCTTTGATTTTTATTCTCCTTTGTTAATAGACTGTGTAGTCAATCTCTGTTACTCATTTATCTATAAATATTCTACCACTTTGGAATGTTCTTCTTTATCTTTTTTTCCTAGCCATCTTCTGCTTAGGCTTAAGACCCAAATCAAATCTCTCTTCTTTCAGTAGGATCACTCTTGTGCATCATAATCTTTTTTCCCCCATCTACATTTCTAGCACTCATTGCCTCTGTCACTCATTTGATGATTACTCTTATACTGCTTTGTGACATTTCTTATAAAAGTATTGTGTATTTACTTTTGTCACCCCAGCTAGATGGAAAACTCCTTGAGAATGGAAACCATACCTTGTTTTGTATTAGACACAATGTAGTAGGTGTTTGGTAAACTTTTTTTTTTTTTTTTCAAACATTTGATATGTCCTGAAATTTGGGAGAAAAATTAAACTTAATGAATTTCATGTTAGTGTGCATGGAATTTTTTTCTAAAATACATTTTTTCTTTTGTTTCTACTTTATTTTGAAATAATTTGAAATATATAGAAAAGTTGTAAGAATAGTACAAAGATCTCCTGAACATTCTTCACTCATATTGACAGTTAACATTTTGCTACATTTGCTTTCTTTTTCTTTCTCTCTCTGTTTTTTTTCCTGCTGAACCATTTGAGAGTAAGTTGCAAATATAATGCCCCTTTATCCCTAAATAGTTCAATGTACATTTCCTAAGAATAAAGACACCAGTTATACAGCCATAGTACAGGAATCAAAATCAAGAAATAAACATTTGTATGTTACTATTTTAAAATCTGTAGGCAGTATTTAAATTTCACCAATTTGTTCTCATGACATTCCATTTAGTTTTTGTCTCTTTAGTCTTCTTGCCTTGTTTATTCTGGAACTGAACTGTTCCTGAGCCTTTTTCCCCCTTTTTCATGATGCTGACATTTTTAAGATTACCAGCTATTTATTTTGCAGGATGTCTGTCAATTTGATTGTGTCTGATGTTTCATCATGGTTAGATTTTGGGTTATGCATTTTTGGCGAGTGTACTATGTAAGTGATGTGTCCCCAGTGCATCATATATATTAATTTAGTAAATTATAAAATTTAAATCATCACAGTGAATTGTAATAATCACTGGTGTCTTTGAATATCACAGTGATCAAGACAGGCTGGGGTTCAAATTCTGATGCTACCATTTATTGGTTATGTAATCTTGGGCTAATCTCTCTTTAATTAATTTCTACATCTGTAATTGCAGATAATTTAAATACCTTTTTGTAGATCAAAAATAGTTGCATATTGGCAATTTTGTATGGATCTATTTAACATTTATAAATTTGTGAGATGAAACGAGACAATCCCTGCAGCACCACATGTGTTCCATACACATTAATATATTTATTATTATTTTTCAATATAGTTCTGTAAAAATTGTGTAAAAATATGTCAGCATGATTGCTGGTTACATTGTAAAATTATTTTTGAGTTGGATGTGTAACACCTCTGATATTGTCATTTGTAGTTTTACAAAAGTAATTGTCAAATACAACCAAAAATTGTATAAATATATGTAACTACATAATGCATTCATATACAGCATCCAAATATATATTAATGTAATATCATATATAACTAATTTTCACATAAGTAATTTAAAAAATACAACTAATACCTCAAGGGTGATTGAAGTGTCTTAGGGTTGTTTGCCTCTGCTCTGAATGACCTAGGACTATGCTCTTTCACTTCCTGTGTCTTCTTAAAAATGCTATTTTCTTCTTGCCATGGCAGCTTCACCTGAACCACTTTTTAATTCGTCACTTTATATTTGCTGTGAATTGGAAAACTAGATTACTTTGGTTTGTACACAGTACTAATATATTTAGTTAAGGGGCAACTTATGAAGGCTAGAGGAACCTTCCTGAAAATAATTGAAGTGGTTTTCATGCTTAGTAGTGTATGGTTTTAGTTTTGGCTTTCATAGGGTCCTTTTCTGCTCACTTGCAGGTCCTGGCTCAGTTCTGGTTGGTCAGAATTGAAAAATAAATGACTTCTCTCTGAGTTTGGCATAATATAAAATACCAATTTACCTTTGCTTTCCTGATGAGTAATTAACTTCCTAATTGTTTTGTTTTTAGACAATCATATTTGATCTGTAGTTATATTATCTTATTTGTAGAAGTTTTTCCTCAAACATTGCAATACAGATTGGTAATGGAGAGTCCTCTGAAAATGAGCATGCTGCAATATTGATAATCCCTGAAAATCAGGCATCAGTACATGAGAGGCTGCTTTATAGTAGCGACCTCAGATTTTCTATTTCATCCCTTCATTGGTGGACAGAACAGATTATATTTGTTTACCACCTTGGATTTCAATCCCTGTTTGAAATTTACCCATTCATTTTTCCTTCTCACCCTGGGAGGGAGGTCTTCTGTCTTCTGAATAGCAAGGGTAGTGACTTAAAAATACAAGGTTAGTAGATGGTAGAGAGAGTATTCAGATTTTGAGAGAAACTTTTATTCTCATACCTACTTTGAAACCTGAGTAATTTTGCCTCACATCATTTAGAACCAGATTTTTTAAAGGTTCTGGTTTTGTATATATGTTTATAATGAGAGAACTAAGATTGATTTGTATTTAAGATTTTGTATTTGCAATGGTTAAATGTTTTCTTTACTATGTATTTTTGATGCCTGTTTCCTTCCTTTAAACAGATTCAGAAAACCATACAAAACAAATGTAAAGCTTAGTAAATTATTATGACGTGAACATCCTTGTAACCACAATCCAGAACAAGAAATAGAACTTTGCCAGTCACTCCAGAAGCTACTACATATGCCCATCCTAATCACAGTATCTTCCTTCCAAAATTATCTACTAATCCTGGCTTTTGTAGTAATCACTTCCTGTTTCCTTATGGTGTTATCCCCTAAGTGTCCATCCCTGGACAGTAGAGTTTAGTCTTCCTTTTTGTTTAAGTACTTAAAATGCATCTTTATTATGATCTGATTGTAAAGGAATGAGAAATTACAATAATAAATACAATCACTAATATTATGATGGTACTAAAAGCAGTTATTTGGAAGCTCAAAGGCTTACATAGCTAAAGTCATGGTTTTAAAACATGAAGTAATTTTTAGACACTTATGTTCATTTTTTTTTCTTTTACACAGATGTCACAAAGCAGAAGAGTACTTTAACTTTCCTTCAGTATCCATCCTTTCCAAGAGAACGTTATGTTCCTTCTTATGTTGATTAACAGCTGCACAGTGCTTTACAGTTAATAAAGCAGATATTCATGATCTCAAGCCTCATAACAGTCTTGTAGGCATGTTCTTTCCGTTCTGTAGGTGAGGAAATGATAATATAACTAGTAAGTGGTGAAGGCTTGACTGGAAAAGATTTCCTTTTAAGTGGTTTTTGAACTTTAGTCATCTGAGTACCTTCATGATTTTTCCTAGTCTCAATTAGTACTATTTTACTTAATGATTTTATTTAAGATGACTTTTTAAATTAATAGATTCTATATAGAACAGTTTTAGATTTACATAAAAATTGAGTAGATAGCACAGAGTTCCCTCATTTCCCCACCCCCACCTTCCTTTATTATTAACATGTTATATTAGTATGGTGTATTTGTTACAATTAAAAAATCAATAGTGATACATTGTTATCAACTAAAGGCTATAGCTTATTCAGATTTCCTTAGTTTTTACCTAATGCCCTTTTCCTGTTCCAGCATGCCATCTCGTTGTCATGTGTCCTGGGTCCCTGTGCTGTGACAGTTTTTTCTGATTTTCCTTGTTTTGATGACCTTGACAGTTTTGAATATTGGTCAGGTGTATTGTAGGATGTCCCTCTACTGAACATTTAACTAATGTTTTTCTCCTAATGAGACTGGGATTGTGGATTTTGGGGAAGACCACAGAGTGCCATTCTCATCACATCATATCACGGGGTACATGCAATTAGCATGACTTATCATTGGTGATGTTGACCTTGATCACCTGGCCAAGGTAGTGTTTGTGAGATTTCTACTTTATAAAGTTATTTTCCCTACCCCCTTCTTATACTCTTTGGAAGGAAGTCACTATGGATAGCCTACACTTATGGTGTGGAGAGTTATGTTCCACCTCGTTGAAGGCAATGTGTCTACATAATTTATTTGGAATTCTTCTAGAAGAGAGATTTGTCTCTTCTCCATTAGTTAATTTATTCAGTCATTTATTAATATTAGTATAGACTCGTGGATTTTTTTTTTTTTTTTATACTTTGGGTTATGATCCAATACTATATTTTGTTGCTCAGATTGTTCTGGCTTTAGCCATTGGGAGCTCTTTCGGTTGACTCCTGTGTCCCTTTGACATACCCCCACCATTTTTTTTTTTTTTGAGAACTTCCTTTCTGTCACTGTAAAATAACTTAGTTTTTAGACACATTTATTTTAAGATTACATTTTCTACCACTCAATAGATAGAAAGTTTATGGAAAATACTTATATTTATCTTAAAAATTGGATATGTTTAAATATTAACAGTGTTAGTGAGGTACTAGAAACTGAGACTTTCTCCTCAAAGTAATCAGAAGGAGGGCCACTTAAACTTCTGTCTCTCATACACTTCACTGGAGCTTAGTGCTTCCTTTGTAACTATAACTCTTTTTTAGTAATTGTTTCAATATTGATTGAGATGCCTATAATGTGCTTAGTGTACCTACCACAAGGTACTGTGGAAGATGTAAAAGTTTGAAGTATGGTGTTCTGTCATGAAGAGGTTTACAGTTGGATTTGGTTGACAGTCCATTTTTTTCAGCACAGCTGAAAAAAAATGATGTACTTCTGTGTATTAAGTAGTAAATGACGTGGGTGAAGCTTATGAGTTTCGGAAAGGAAGGATCCAGTGTCGAAGAGAATAAAAGAAAGATCTTCTTGGGGGCGAGACCTATAATGGATCCTGAAGATGGGAAAAGGGGTAGAGGCTGAAGTCATTTCTGATCAGAAAGAATGAATGAGCATTATTTGCAGAACAATGAGGAAATTGGCTTGGGTGGAATCTTGTGTTGGTATAAATTAGAGTAGTTTGAAAGTATCTGAACCAGTGGATAATATGATCTGTCTTTTGTGATAAGATTTAAAGTCAGTGCTTTGAAGTATAGTATGTCTAAAGGAGTCAGTTCTAATTATGAAAGGTCTTGGATATTTAAAATCTGCAAATAAAATGTCATTAGAAGTTGAAACCTTTGTCCTTCCAAGAAGGTTACATATTTTCTCATTGGGACAATGAAATTTAAGTTGTATAACTTTGTTTCTGTTGCTGCATAGTGTGTTGCCAATGTTCTGACTAGGGTAAGATTTACCCTTTGTTTTGGTGGGTAATGTAAATTTAGGGTGGCAGCACATGGTAATATTTTCTTACCTAACACAAAATAACCCACTTTAAAAAGGTATGTAAATATATTAATATATATAATGGCTTTCTTTAGTTATTGTGGTACTCAACTACTTTGGAGCCTTTTTGGTCATTTGTTAAGAGTAAATGTTTTTGTTTTTAATTTCTTAATAAAAATTTTCTAATTTACTGTGTCTTTTACTTACAAAGTAATGTATGCTGTTTGAAATTTAACTAGCGTATATTTAATGTCACCTTTAATGAATTAAATATTGAGATTTCCACATTTACCTTTCAGTTACCATTTAAAACTTTTACTTGTTTCAGCATTTTAAAGAGAAGTTAGGGAGATAGATTAAAAACAGACTCTGCAGTAGATGTTGTTAGTGATACATATTTTATCACAAGAAATTAGAATATTTTGTTAATGTTTAAGATTGTTTTGGGGGACCTGGCATTTTTAGAAACTTCTCCCCCCCACCCCCAGCTAGTCACTGCTAAAATTCTATCTTCATTTCTTTTTATTTTATTTAGAACTTTACCAATTAACAGATCTATTGGCATGGCATCAAAAGATATATTTACCACATGTGCCCATTATTCAGTACTATGGTAAAGGAGATTATTATCTCCTTCATTTATTTATCTTCATAGCACTTTCCATTGTTTCTCCAGTGGCGGAATTGTACCATTTATTGTGTAGCACTTGGGAATATATACCTGTGGATTTTGTTTTTTTGAGTCAAGGTCTCTCACTCTGTTCCCTAGAGTAAAGTATAGCTCACTGCAGCCTCCAACTCCTGGGCTCAAGTGATCCTCCCACCTGAGCCTCCCGAGTAGCTGGGACTATAGGCACATACCACCACGACTGGCTAATTTTTTAAATTTTTTGTAGAGATGGGGTCTCTCTCTTGCCCAGGCTGGTCTCAAACTCCTGGCCTCAAGTGATCCTCCCACCTCAGCCTCCCCAAAGTGCTGGGATTACAGGCATGAGTCACCGCACCTGGCCATACCTGTGGGTATTTTAAAAGTGGCTACTAGAGAAAGAGGAGTTGACAGTACTGTGTGATGATAAGGCACTGGACAAGGAGTCTGGAGGCCTGCATTCTAGCCCTGGCTCTGCCCTGTTATGTAACCTTGGAAGTCAGGAAACCAGTCTTAGAATCTTGCAAGACTTATTCATACCTAGTCTTGGAAGTTATACAACTTCTGTTGGTTGAAAAGCAAGTCACAGGGCCAGTCCAGATTCAAAGGAGGGGACTGCACAAGGATATGAATACTAGTAGGTGCAGTTCATTAAGGGATCATCTTTGGAGATTAGCTGCACTACAGAATCTACAAATCTATAACTTGCATAGTAGATATAAAACTTTTAAAAAACAGAATTGTATTCAAATCTTATAATCTAAGCTGATTTTCATAAAATTTAGCTACCTTTATATTTTTATGTCCCTATAAAAGCTTCCCGAGTACTCTGTAAATTTATTTACATTTTCCCTCAAATTGTGGGTATCTCAGATACAGATTTTGTTTATCATGAAAAATGCTGAACAAGCAGAAAAGATGAAAGAATTTTACAGTGAACACCTAAATATCTGCCACTTAGATTCTATAATTAACATTTTGCTTTATTGGATTACTACATATCTATCCATCATCAACCTATCTTTTTGTGAATTTAAAAATAAGTTTCAGGTAATCAGATAGAGTGTTAAATTATTATACTTTTTCCTTCCAATTAATATGTTATCTGTTCTTTTTCCATTTCATATCTTTTTATAGTTATTGCTATTAATATTTTAATATGTGAAGTTTTAAAGGTCATTACAGCCTGATAATTAAGAGTACTTGACATTTCATTGAATGGCTGGACCACTGTTTTTAACCTCACCACTATTGGACAATTAAGTTGCTTTCCGATTGAGAAAAGCTGTTGAACCAAATGAAATATTAGGCTTATTGTCTAAAATTGGTTATATGCAAAGTTTATCCCACCCATCTAATTCACAACCTTAAGTGAGAGTTGAAACTGATGAAATGACAGAGAACCAAAGTAGTTGGAAGAAATAAAGATTGACTTCATTCCTGATTAACTTTGAAACTGCATCAGGAGCAAAAAAGGAAGTTAGAAAAAAATGTAATTTTCAACTGTGATGAAACATTTTTGTTAAGTAACTTTTCATTTTTGCAAGTATTCTGACAGTTATTCTTCTCATATGATAGGGCTTAGTAAATTCCTTATTTAAAGTTTTCCTTCAAGTTATCAGCATGTTAGAAACCTTTGGTGTTAAGTACGAGAAGAGCTAGATAATGTATATTATATTCCCTATAAATTTTATTCCTACTTTTTGTGGAACTCCTCTTTGAACTCTAGTAAGGTGTAACTACTTGCTATATTGTATACTTAATTACGTAAGTAGTAGTTTCTTCAAACTTTTCTCCTAGCTTGAGCATAATTAGCTAATTAGAGAGCGTTATTCAAACAAATTGAATTCCATGTTAGGGATACAGAGTCTTGTAGAAGATAATTTATCTGAGTCGTCCTACATTGAGACAGGATTATACTTAACCCATCAAGGCAGTCGAGTCTCTTGGTTTATTAAAAGATTTTTTCAGAGAAAGTAATTCTTGATTGCCAACATTCATTTTTCCTTTACTGCTTTAGTGTAAAAAAAAAAAAAACACACACAACTTATCTAACCTACATTCTTCATGTTATGGATCAGTACATTTCTTGTTGTTTACCCTCTATGGAAACAGATGGTTACTATTTTTCATTTAGTAACTTTAGATACTTGAAATCTAGTATTTGTCTTTTTGGCTTTGCTATGCTTGAATTAAATTATTTACATAATAAAAACTTAACACACTGACTGCCACACAAAAAAAACCAGAGTGTAATTTAAAAGTAAACATAAATAGAAAAATGAAATTTATCGATTTCTATGCATTTAATCCTCATTTTTAGAATTACATTGTCAGTATTGTAACAATAAGAAGATCAACAAGTAAGATTTTATATATGCTTCATGCGGCCCTGGGGTCAAACCTAGAGTTAGTTTAAATACAACTCCCATGGCAGTTAATGTGTTAAATGGAGCTTTCTACCCATGAAAAAGATATTCTCTGAAGATTCTTAAAATATGTTTCTGGCCTACGTTTGGTCATATTTGTGTGTGCATGTATTCGTTGTCTTAATGAGTAGTTAGGTAATTTGAACTATATTGCTTGATTGTTGGGACCGTCTTTAGTCTTTAGAACATATATCCAAGTATCAGAGCCATCCACAAATATATTATAGCCAATCTCCTCACTAGCAAAAATGGTCTGGATCTGATCTGCTTTTGAATACGTAGATTTACTTTGGGGAAGACATGAAGAATCTGATCTGGGCTCTGATCATCTCACTTTTGGATGATCCCTAGAATGTTAGATTGATCTTGGGATTGATTAATTTATGAGTCTGAGGCTGATCTTGGATGGTCCTAAAAGATTGCATAGTCTGCAGTGAAGCGGGCTCTAGAACATTCCAGGTATTCTGCACTTGAAAATTACTACTTGGATCTCTCACGTATATGGATCTTCCTGAGCCTGTCTGAAGAGAATAGAATAGTGGAGGAAAGGAGAATTAAATTTGCCCTATCATGTTTACTTCAGTGTTAACCTTTCATATTTGGTTCCTATTCACACAGCACAACAAAATTCCATACTAAGAGTACATGGGTACTCCTTTAAATATTGAAGATGCTTTATTTTGACCATAAGAATGTTTGACGTTTGGAATTCAATCAGTACTATGGTAGTGGCTGCTGCTTTGTTTTTTTCAAAGTCAGTGAAAACTTTTTTTAAAAAAAAGAGTTGGGGTCTGGCTATGTTGCCCTGGGCTCAAGCAATCCTCCTGCCTCAGCTTCCTGAGTAGCCAGGACTGCAGGCACATGCTACTGTGCTGGCTCAGTGAAAACTTTTAATATAGGTATAATATAGTTAAATCATGCTTATTATGTATTTTCTCCAAAATTTAACTGAAACACATTTGCCAGTTTCATCAGTGCGTGATTTATGCACTAATGATTCTTGACCATGAGGAACCCACAGTGAACATAGAAACAGGTCAGTTCCAAAGCCAAGAGTAAATTTAGTTGTAGACCTTTAATTGATTAATTATAGCAGAAACAGCATCAAATGAGGAAAAACCCTTTTCATGTGGACATACAATTGACCCTTGAATAACATGAGTTTGAACTGTATGGGTCCACTTATATGTGGATTTTTTTTCAATCAAACGTGTACTCACAGGTTGCCAAACCTGTGTATATTGAGTACTGATATATGTGGGTTCTGCAGGGCCATTCACAGGACTTGAATGCACGGATTTTGGTATATGCAAGGGTCCTGGGACCAATCCCATGTATACCGAGGGAAGAATGTCGATGTCTTTGTAAAGGTCTACCTTAAAGTTTCCAAGTTCTGTTATTTAACTTGCTTTAGTTTCTACATTTAACTTTTCTTTTAGCCTGATTTTCATAAATTAGAAAATGACAGTTTGTATTTAACATAAAGTTTTCAAAAATCAAAAGGTTTATGTGTATATGTGTTTTGGGCTTTTTGTTTGTTTTTTGTTTTGGTGCAGGATCATTTAAAACGCCTTGCAGCCAGGAATAGGTGCCTCTAAATTTCTATATAGGAAGGACTTAGGGATGGCAATTTAGGTGTGGGAGTGTGTCTTGAAGATTTGTTTTGAAACTGCTCTTGAATAAAAAAGCACATTATTTTCAGTCATAGTGTATGGTCCTAGATCATTCAAAACAGCAAACTTCTCTAAAAATGGTCTTACTCATATATAATGCATATATAACACAATTGAAAAATAATAGTTGTCCACATCAAATACAGGCATACCTTGTTTTATTGTGCTTCACTTTATTGGGCCTCACAGATACTGTGTTTTTCACAGATTGAAGGTTTGTAGCAACCCTATATCAAGGAAGTCTATAGGCCCCATTTTTCAGCAGCATATGCTTACTTCCTGTCTCCATGTCACATTTTGGTAATTCTTGCAATATTTCACACTTTTTCATTATTATCATATGTTGATCTGTGATTAGCCATCTTTGATGTTAGTGTTCTAATTGTTTTGGGGTATACCACAAACCACACCCATATGAGATGGCGAACTTAATCGATAAATGTTGTGTGTGTGTTCTGACTGCTCCACCTTTACTGGCTGCCTGTTACCCTCTCTCTTTCCGTCTCCTCAGGCCTCCCTGTTTCCCTGAGGCACAACAGTATTGAAATTAGGCCAGTTAATAACCAGACACTGACCTCTAGGTGTTGAAGTTAAAGAAAGAGTCGCATGTCTATTACTTTAAACCAGAAGGTAAGAAATGATGAAGCTTAGTGTGGAAGGCATGTCGGAAGTTGAGATGGGCTAAAAGCTAGGCATCTTGTACCAAGCAATCAAGTTGTAAGTGCAAAGGAAAAATTCTTGAAAAGTGCTATTCCAGTAAACATTTGAATGATATGAAAGTGAAACAGCCTTATTGCTAACGTGGAGAAAGTTAGAGTGGTCTGGATAGAAAATCAAACCAGCCAAAACATTCTCTTGGCCGGGTGTGGTGGCTCACGCCTGTAATCCTAGCACTCTGGGAGGCCGAGGTGGGAGGATTGTTTGAGCTCAG
>NW_012150063.1:4278739-4279597 GCF_000956105.1 Propithecus coquereli | reverse complement strand
AGCTGCAGTTCATTATCATTGCTAAATGGTATTTGGTTATATGAATATGCTGCAATCTAGTTCATTCTAATATTGATGCATATTTGGTTTGTTTTCAATGTCTGACAATTACAGATAATGCTGCTCTGATTCCTATATGTATCTCTTGGTACACATGTACACATTTCTGTTAGGTATAATCATAGGATTGGAATTTGTGGGTCATAGGGAATGTATATATTCCATTTTTATGGATAATGCTAAAGTTTTCCATAAAGATTGTACCAGTATATAGTCCCACCAGGAGGTTTAAGAGTTCTTGTTCCACATCTTCATCAACACTTGATATCGTTAGTCTTTTTAATTTTAGCCATCTGGTGAATATGTAATGGTTTCTTATTGTGGTTTTAGATTGTATTTCCTTTATTCTTTGTAAAGTTAAGCACCTTGTCATATATTTATTGGCCATTTGGACATCCTCTTTTATAAAGTTCCTTTTTAAATCTCTTGTCCATTTTTCTGTTAGACTGTCTTTTTCTGATTGATTTATAGGTATTCTTTACATATTCGGGATATTAGCCCTTTTTCAGTTATGTGTTCCAACTACGTTCTCCTACCCTAGCTTACCTTTTTTACTTTTAATGGCATCTTTTTGTGAATAGACATTCTTAATTTTAGGATTCTTTTCTCAGTAGTGATTTCTGTCTTGTTTAAGGAACTTCTGAAAGCTTTATTGTTTTGTGTTTCACAATTGTATCTACAGTCCACCTGGAATTGATTTTTTATATGCTGTGAGGTAAAGATCAGGTTTCATTTTTCCCCTTCATATGGAGATCCACTTGACCCAACATTATTGACATGACTCCTGTTTCCCCAGAT
>NW_012150063.1:4276299-4278689 GCF_000956105.1 Propithecus coquereli | reverse complement strand
AACCTTCTATTGGGAGAAGATGCCATCTGGGGATTTCATAGCTAGAGAGGAGAAGACAATGCCTGGCTTCAAAAGATGGGCTGACTGCCTTGTTAGGGGCTAATAGAGCTGATGACTTTAAGTTGAAGCCAGTGCTCATTTACTGTTCTGAAAATCCTAGAACCCTTAAGAATTAGGCTAAATCTGCCCTGTATGTGCTCTAGAAATGGAACAACAAAGCCTGGATGACAGCACATCTATTTATAGCATTGTTGACTGAACATTTTAAGCCTACTGTTGAGACCTGCAGCTCAGGAAAAAAAGATTCCTTTCAAAATACTGCTCATTGACAACGCATCTAGTCACCCAAGAACTCTGATGGGGATGTTAAAAGGAGATTACAGTTATTTTCATGCCAACTAACACAACATCCATTCTGCAGCCCATGGGTCAAAGAGTCATTTTGACTTTCAAGTCTTATAATTTAAGAAATATGTTTCATAAGGCTGTAGCTAGCTGCCATAGAAGTGATTTCTCTGGTGGATCTGGGCAAAGTAAATTGAAAACCTTCTGGAAAGGATTCACCATTCTAGATGCTATTAAGAGCATTCATGATTCATGGGAAGAGGTCAAAATATCAACATTAAAAGGAATTTGGAAGAAGTCGATTCCAACCCGTCATGGATGACTTTGAGAAGTTCAATACTCAGTGAAGGAAGTAACTGCAGATGTGATGGAAATAGCAAGAGAACTAGAAGTGGAGTCTGAAGATGTAAATGAATTAATGTAATCTCATGATAAAACTTGAATGGATGAGGAGTTGCTTCTTATGGATTAGCAAAGAAAGTGGTTTCTTGAGATGGAATGTACTCCATCTGAGAAGGTGGTGAAGATATTGTGAACACTGTTGAGATGACAACAAAGGATTTACAATATTGCATAAACAGTTGATAAAGCAGCGGCAGGGTTTAAGAGGCTTGACTTCAATTTTGAAAATTCTACCGTGGGTCAAATGCTATCAAACTGCATCACATGTTATGGAGAAATGTTTCATGAAAAGAAGAGTCAATTGATGTGGCACACTTTACTGTTGTCTTCTTTTAAGAATTGCCACAACCACCCCCACCTTTAGCAGCTACCACCCTGCTCAGTTAAGCAACCATCAGCGTTGAGGCAGGACCTTCTACCACAAAATGATTATGACTCACTGAAGGCTCACATGATTATTAGCATTTTTAGCAATAAAGTGTTTTCTAATTAAGGTATGTGCATTTTTTATACACAGTGCTGTTGCACACTTAGTAGACTACAGTATAGTGTAAATATAACTTTTATATGCACTAGGAAACCAAACAGTTTGTGTAACTTGCCTACTAGTAGTCATATTTGCTTTATTGCTGTGGTCTGGAACTGAATCTCAATTATCTCCGAGGTATGCGTATATATACTTTGTCACTTGAAGAAAAATTGCTATTCTTTGGGTATTTTTGGTGGGCTAGTAGAGATAATGGGGGGAGGGTAAAGTCACCCATTAGCTCCACCATTGGCAGTAATCCATTTTGCTCCTTATTTATGTTGCCACTGCCTTATTTAAGCTACCATTGCTTCTAACCTACACAGTTCAAACAGCCTCTTGTCTGTTGCCCTGCTTCTAGTCTCATCTCTCTAAAACCCATCCTTCGCCTTAAATTTATCCTCTAGTTAGCCACCAGAGGGTGAACACTTAAATTGCAAATTTGATCTGGCCATCCTACTCCTGTCCTCCAATACAATGGTTTTTGGAATGAGATGTGTAAGATGATTTATTGGTAGTGAAGAGAAAAATATTTATTTATGAATGAATGAAAGAGACAGGGTTTTGCTCTGTCACCCAGGCTGGAGTACGGTGGCGTAATCATTCATAGCTCACTGTAACCTTAAACTCCTGTGCTCAAGCAATCCTCCTGCCTCAGCCTCCTGAGTAGCTGGGACTGCATGTGCATGCCACCACACTTGGCTAATTTTTTTTTTTTTTTTAAGAGACAGGGTCTTGTTATATGTTGCCCAGGCTGGTCCCAAACACCTGGCCTCAGGTGATCCTCCCACCTCAGCCTCCCAAAGTGCTGGGATTAAAGATGTGAGTGATTGTACCTGGCCCAAAGTTTTAAATTTACTTTTTAAACCTAAAATAAAGGAAAGAAATTATGCCGTACCAATATTGAATAGAAGGATTATCGTGTACCTTCATTCAGTCTGTCTGATAGTCAACTCTCACTGGAGGAGGAGTGGGAGTTCTATATTACACAGGGGTTGAGGGTGGAACTCTCTTTCATTGAGTCTCAGTGTATTGAAGTATATTGCCATTCACCCGTACCTTGTTTTGTAAATTTATTGGTTATGTTACCTAATTCTCACAGAATAGATACATGGCT
>NW_012150063.1:4271547-4273629 GCF_000956105.1 Propithecus coquereli | reverse complement strand
ATGATATGAGAGTGGGGCCTTAGTGACTTTATAAAAGGAGAAAGTGAGACTAAGCTAGCATGTTAGGCTCCCTTGCCATGTGATACCTTGCACCAACTTTGAACTCTGCAGAGTCCCCACCAACAAGAAGGCCCTCACCAGATGTAGCCCCTTGACCTTGGACCACCTATCCTCCAGAACTGTAAGAAATAAATTTTGTTTCTTTGTAAATTGCCCAGTCTCAGGTATTGAGTTTTAGCAATAGAAAATGGACTAAGCATTCTTGTTTTGTTCCCTATCTTATAAGGAAAGCTTTTAATATTAAATATGATGTTTGCTGTAGTGTTGTTGTTGTTGTTGTTTTGCATGTGTGCCTGTTCCAGTTACTATGGCTGCATAACAAATTACTCTTAGTGGTATAAAGTAATCACTTATTATGATCATGCATTCTGTAGGTTAGGAATTAAGATAGGCACACGGGAAGGCTTGCCTCTGCTCTGTGTTGTCTGAGGCCTTGGCTGGGAGATGTGAAGGCAGTGAGGGAATGAATCATCTGAAGGCTCATTTACTCATTTGTCTGGTTGTTGATGCTTGCTCTTAGCAGGGGGACTTCATTTCCTTTCCACCTGAGTATTTCATGTGGTCTCCATATGGGCTGGTATGAGCTTCCTCACAGCATGGTGACTGGTTTCCCCTACAGCAAGCATTCCCAGAGAGCAGCAGACAGAAGCTATATCCTTTTCAGAACCTAGTCTCAGAAGACACATATATAACTTTTTTTTGCCATATTCTGATTGGAACAATTACAGGCTCCCACTCAGATATAGAAGGAGGGAACATAGACCTGTTTGGTGAAAGGACTGTCTGTCAGTCACATTGTTAAGCATGTGGGATGGTATACATATATAAATGCATGCACATATTTATGGATATGTGTGTCTTTCTTGCTAGAGAGAGAGAAATACAGAAATATGATGTGCCACAGTGCCTTTTTATCAGGTTAGGAATGTTCCCTTCTATTATACTATTTTAAAAGTTGTTGTTATGAATGGATGTTAAATTTTATTAAATGCTCTCTCTCTTGAAATGAATATGATTTTATTTTTTGTTAATGTGATGAAATTTACTGATTGAAATAAATTCAACTTGATTGTGACTAATCTTTTTTTTATATATTATTGCATTTGGTTTGCTGATGTTTTCTTTACAAATTTTGCATCTTTAGAAGGTCTTTGAGGGTAAGGACCATCTCTTACATCACTTTTATGTTTACTATAGACTTAATATAGTGTTGTGCATATGATAGGTACTTAGAAAATAACTTTTTTTTTCTGTCAGTCAATTCCTTATCTACAATCTCAGCTCTTTTACTATGGTGTTGGTGATTTTTAAAAATACACTTTATTGTGGAAACCTTCGTAAAGGTTTTCTGAAAATGTAAGCATATCTGTCCTTTAATGAATCTATGACTGAGTAGTCTCATAGTCTTCCTCAGAAGTATTGTGTTTCTAGTCTCACATATTTTTATCATTTCTATCAGTTTTGGGATCCTGTCTTAGTCCATTTTGTTGCTATAAAGAAATTATATAAAGAAAAGAGGCTTATTTGGCTCATGGTTCTGCAGGCTGTACAGGAAGCATGACACCAACATCTGCTTCTGATGAAAGCCCCAGACTGCTTTCACTCATGGCAGAAGGTGAAAGGGAGCCAGCATGTGCAAAGATCACATGGTGAGACAGGAAGCAAGAGAGAGGGGAGGAGATGCCAGGCTCTTTTTAACAACCAGCTTTCTTAGGAACTAATAGGGCAAGAACTCACTCATTACCATGAGGGTGGCGTGAAGCCATCATGGCCCAAACGCCTCCCATTAGGCCCCACCTCCAACATTGAGGATCAGATTTCAACATGAGATTTGGAGGGGTCAAACAAACCAAACTATAGGAGACTCTCATTATAAATATGTAAAAATTCTCCAAAGCAAGAAGTACCAGAAAATTCCAAATTCTCCATTTGGAGGCTAAATAAAAACTTAAAGTTGTCCTCCTTAGTCCCTTCTTCTCTCTAACTATGGAGAAATAGAGACATTAACATACCACTGACTCT
>NW_012150063.1:4258423-4259382 GCF_000956105.1 Propithecus coquereli | reverse complement strand
AAAAAGTTTTGTATATAGTAGTAAAATACTTGAATGATGAATAGATAATAGTGATGAAAAGATAATTGATTATAATAGTAAAGAGAGAAGATGATTCTTGAGCATAAAAACTAAGATGAGACGAGGACCCACAAGCTTTCTGGCCTGAAATCAGATTTTGATTTGAGAATAAAGGGATGCCTCAGGTAAAAATTAGTAGTGCTCTGCACAAATAGAGGTGGTAGGGGGAAAAAATACCTGATGTGCAAGAGGAGCCTTTTTGTTATGTACTAATTAGAAAGCATGTTGTTACACTTCTTGATAGCCCATGTAACCTTAGGAGCCTGTGAGCAGTCATTTAAATGGGCTACATTTATTGTAGAGAAGAGTAGTTGATACCTGAATTATAAAACTACAGTCTCACATTTTTCTGGTGATTGAAGAGAAGTGTAACAGCATATAGTCTGCTTCCAAGCCTCTTCTGAGTCTGTCATGTTTGAAACATGTTGGAAACTCACCAGCGCACTTAACTCCTGTTAATCTTTCAAGTAACTGTTATACTTCGATGAATCTGTACTAGGAATTAATCAAAAGATACGTACTTTCCTGAGCCTCACTTATAGAAACACTCTTTTGATGGCTCCCACTTTTCTGTAAAGGATTTTTGTAAATATTAACCTGGATCGTTTGCTTCATTCCTCTGTGTTTTATCAGCCTTCCTCTTAGTGTATCCTTATCTCAGTCTCTTTATGTTCACAGTTCTTCATGTTCTGTTTGGTTTAGATTTCATCCATTTTACAATATTTTTTGGAGTGTATGTTACAGCAGTCATGTTTCTGTTTTTCTTTGGGTTGGTTTAAATGTATTGTTCTTAAATATTATATAAAGCCTAAAAACAGCAAAATCGAAGAGCGAAATTGCTGATAGCGTTGACACTTATCTCTACAAATTTATTCTTCAATTAACTTTAGAAGTAGTTA
>NW_012150063.1:4255747-4258373 GCF_000956105.1 Propithecus coquereli | reverse complement strand
TGTATTTTTTCATTTTTAAAGCTATTTTATTATAGATTATGGTTCAGAAGATTTGTAGCAGTTCACATAAGCACGAGTACAAGTGCCTATGTCCTCACATCCTGGCTAGTATTTGCTGTCATTATTCTTTTTAAGTTGCTCATAAGATGGGTGGAAATTATTTTCATTTGCACACCCCTGCTGACTGATAAAGCTAAGTCATTTGCACCTGTAAAGACATGCTTTATAGGGGCTGAAGTTTAATCATTATGTCAACATTTTGTTTTGCTTTCTGTTTTTTATGAGCTCTTAAATGTCAGCAGCTACAAATTGCAAATTTTACTGTAGCCAGTTTGTCCTTGTCACAAGAGTACCATGTGAGAGATTTTGCCATGCTTGGCCCATATCTCACAGTATGTGGAAGACATCCTCACTAGGACACATCTAGATACAGTAACATCTTTGTTTACAAAGACCATTTCATTTTCATTAATCTTTGTACAGTTTGAATAAATATGTATAGTAGTCTCTTAAGGAATGCTGGCTCTAGATTATATAGGCTATATTATGAAAAAGTTGAAGTTATCCTTACTACTCCAGACTCTCTTTCCTCCCTCATTTGTGCCCTCATTTAGGTGAGTCTTCTGCCCTTTTCAGATACCCAGTAATATCCCTGTGGGTTCTCCTCCTAGTCATTTATACCCTTGGGAAAATTTAAATTCTACTTATACCTTCTGAGGGAATTTATGATTTAAATTATGAAATGAAAATATTTTGTTGCTTATTGATTGAGAGTTTTTTGTTATTTTGATAATTGCTTTTTTGAGATATAATTCACATATCATAGAATTCACTCATTTGAAATATACAATTCAGTGGTTTTTAGTATATTCACAGAGTTGTGCAACCTTCACCACAATCAATTTTAGAGTATTTTTTGTCACCCTAAGAAGAAATCCTTATTCTTTAGAAGTCACTCACCATTTCCCCCATTCCTTACTGTGCCTTGGCAACCACTAATCTACTTTCTGTTATAGATTCGTCTATTCTGTACATTTCTTGTAAATGGAATCACATACAACATGTGGTTCTTTTGTTACTGGCTTCTTTCACTTACTATGTTTTCAAGATTCATCTATGTTGGAGCATATATCAGTATTTCATTCCTTTTTGTCTGAATCGTATTCCATTGTAGGGGTGTATACCATGTGAATGAATATCTGTTCATCCTTTGATGGACATGTGGATTAGTTCCACTTTTTGGCTCTTATGAATAGTGCTGCTATTAATATAAACAATCATGCAAGATTTTGTATGGATATATGTTTTCATTTCTCTTGGGTATATACTTAGGAGTGGAATTATTGGATCATATGGTAATACTGTTTAACCTTTTGAGTAATTGCCACATTGTTTTCCAAAGTGGCTATACTATTTACATTCCCACTGGCAGTGTATGAGGGTTTCAGTTTCCCCATATCCTCACCAGCACTTACTGTCTTTTTGATTATAGCCGTCCTAATTGGTGTGAGTGGCATCTTGTGATTTTTTTGTTGTTGTGATAAAACATGCATAACAACATTGATCATTGTAACTTTATTAATTAATTAATTAATTAATTAAGAGACAGGATCTCGCTCTGTCGCCCAGGCAGGGGTACAGTGGTGCAACAATAGCTCACCTCAGCCTCCAACTCCCGAACTCAAGTGATCCTCCTTCCTCAGCCTCTCGAGTAGCTGGGACTACAGGTGTATACCACCACACCTGGCTTATTTTTAAATTTTTTGTAGGGACAAGGTCTCACTGTGTTGCCCAGGCTGGTTTTGAACTTCTGGACTCAAGCGATCCTCCTGCCTTGGCCTCCCAAAGTGCTGGAATTACAGGTGTGAGCCACTGTACCTGGCCTGTTTTACCCATATTTAAGTTTATAATTCAGTGGCATGAAGCATATTCACAATGCTGTGCAACCATCACAGTATCTGTTTTCAGAACTTTTTCATCATATCAATTTTTAATTGGCAGGAACCTGGCCAGTTAAACTCTCCTTTCACTTCTCCTTCCAATCCCTGGTAACTTCTGTTTTCTGTCTCTATGAATTTGCCTTTTGAGGGTACCATACGTAAGTGGAAGCATACAATGTTTGTCCTTGTGTGTCTGGTTTATTTTACTTAGCATAGTATTTTCAAAGTTCACCCATGTTGTAGCATGTGTCAGAATTTCATTCCTTTTTGAGGCTGAATAATATTCTGTTATATGCATATACCACATTTTGTTTATCCATTCATCTATTTATGGACATTTGAGTGGTTTCTACCTTTTGCTATTGTGAATAAGGCTCCTATGAACATTGGTGTATACAAATTATCTGTTTGAGTTCGTGCTTGCACTTCTATTAGTTATGTACTTAGAAGTGGAATTGCTTCATCATATGGTAATCCTATGTTTAATTTTTTGAGGAACTGCTGACTGTTTTCTATAGTGGCTATACCGTTTTAAATTCCCACCAGCAATGCACAAGGATTCCAATTTCTCCACATCTTTTCAAGTGCTTATTGGCAATTTGTATATCTTTGGAGAAATGTCTTTTCAAGCTCTTTGCCCATTTCTGAGAGTGGGGTTGCTGGATTGTGGGGTAAGTAGACTTTCA
>NW_012150063.1:4253215-4255102 GCF_000956105.1 Propithecus coquereli | reverse complement strand
ATCTTTTCTCAATTTTTGAGAAATATAAAATTTTTTACTTTTTGAAGTGGGAAGAATAGAATTTGAATTTGTGCCCTCAGAGTTTAACATCATCCCTGAAATATTAGTCACTCAATAAATATAGAATGTATAAATATTTTGTGAAAATCTAAAGAATTGTTTTATTTTTAAAGAAATAATGCTACCTAAATTAAGTAACAAATGAGCTCTAATTGTACAATTATGTGGTAATTATACCTTTATGGTACAGTAGTATATTGAATCTCCCATTGTTCTAATGCCCTAGGTACATTTGTAAATGAATTAGAAAGAGAGTTCTTGCCAGTTTTTTCTTGGTCTGGTAGTCATTTAAAGTAGAGAGGATCTATTAGATCTTCCAGATACACTTAAATTCTAAGATAAAGATGTCCATACCCACATAATTCTCAACCATAACACTTGACCTGTGATGGATGGCAATCGTGTAAAAATACAAATTTTATAGCCATTATGGAAAGTAGTATGAATGTTCCTTAAAATGTTAAAAATAGAACCACTATATGATCCAACAGTCCCACTGGGTATATATCCAAAAGATTTGAAATCAGTATGTTGAAGAGAAATCTACTCTTCCATGTTCATTGTAGCATTATTTACAGTAGCAACGATATGGAACCAACCTAAGTGTCTATCAGTAAATGAATGGATAAAGAAAATGAGTCATATATATACAGTGGAATATAGTTCAGCCTTTAAAAAAAAAAGGAAATCCTGTCATTTGTGGCAACATGATGAACCTGGAGGACATGCTAAGTGAGGTAAGCCAGGCACAGAAAGATAAATACCACATGGTCCTCACTTACGTGTGGAACCTAGAAAAAGTTGAAATCATGCAAACAGAGTAAACTGGTAGTTACCAGAGGATTGTGGGGTGGGGAGAGATGTTGGTCAGAGGACACAAATTTTCATTTAGGAGGGAGGAATAATTTCAAGAGATCTATTGTACATCATGCTTTCTACAATGAATAAAAACATATTGTATACAAAAATATATTGTGTCTACTAAGAGAGTAGATTTTAAGTGTTCTTGCCACGGAAAAATAAGGATGTATAATAATGCATATGCTAAATAACTTGATTTAACCATTCCACAATGTCTACATATGTCAAAGTATCATTTTGTATACCATACATACTTTGTTGTCAATTAAAACAAAATTTAAAAATGTTAAATGAGGGGATAAAGAAGAATACAAGAACTGTTTACCTCTAAAAATACACATATAAATTGTTATTCTAGTAGCAGTACCCGTGAAGTTCAACAAAGGGAATCCCCTCAGAAAGCAAGGTTTTGTTGAGCCTTGTACTAAACTTGTTTAATTCAGTCTTTTTCCATTTTCATTTTTATGTACATATAGAATAGTGTCCATTCTCATTTTTAAAAGAACTACATCCTACCTGCTTCCCAAATTAAAGAATAGCCTGTTAAGCAATAAGCCTGTTAGCAATATGTATGCCCATCAAATACAGTGGACCCTTGTGCTGCATGGGTTTAAACTGCATGGGTCCATTGATAGGTGGATTTTCTTTTGCCTCTGCCACCCAAGGCAGCAAAATCAACCTGTCTTCTTTCTTCTCAATGTGAAGGCCTTTATGATGATCCAGTTCCAATTAATGAATAGTAAACATATTTTCTCTTGTGATTTTAATAACATTTCTTTAGCTTATTTTATTGTAGGAATACAGTAATACATATACAAAATATTATGTATGTGTTAATTGACTGTTATTGGTAAGGCTTCTGGTCAGCAGTAGAATATTAGTAGTTAAGTTTTGGGGAAGTCAAAGTTATACATTGATTTTTGACTGCATAGGGGATTGGTACCCCTAGCCCCCACATTGTTTAAG
>NW_012150063.1:4250163-4252285 GCF_000956105.1 Propithecus coquereli | reverse complement strand
TTAGTGATTTATCTAATTTCATTTTTAATAACTTTATATGTTAGGTGGCCTTAGCCTCACTTTAAAGATGGAGAAACTGGGGCATGCAGAAATTAAGAAATTTGCTTAGGGTTATATAGTTAGTAAATGGTGAAGCCAGTTTTTAAATCCAGACAGTCTAAATTCAGCACTGTGCTCTTTAGTACTATATGCATATTAAATAAGTTTTTAGCTTATTACACATGCACTTCGTATTCCAGGAACAATTTTGTTAATGAAAACTTACATGGTAGAGTATTTTTCTTAAAGCAAGATAGATACTATATTTTCTAAGGACCACTCATTCACCAAGAGACAGAGAGAGAGAAAATGGGAGTGAATGAGTTTAGAGCTAAATACATATAAAGAGCAAAGAGTTTGTCAGAGGAATTAGGAAGGGAAGTAAAGTAGATTTTTTTCTTGGATGAGAAATACAAGCATTTTAGCTCATTTACTTATAAAAACAAAAGGAAAAATCTAACAAAGATATTAATAATAAATCTAGAGTCGTGGGTTGAGACCTAGTACTACAAAAATATCTAACCTCTTGGTTGGGCTAAAGCTCTAAAACTGACAGCAGTAACAAAAATATACTTCATTCTGTACACATCTGAGCAGAGAGATGGGAAGAGGGGAAAAGAAGGCAGGGAGATAGATAAATATACAGATAGCTTCAAAATCCAGGTACAAGAAAGGAAAAGGGAGGGATAATGAGAAGAAGCCAAAAAAGGAAGAAATTATTAAGGGAGGGAAGTAGGGGAGAGATGCCTATCTTTTCTTTTATACAATCATTAGTGAAGATCATTGTTTCTTCCAGATCCCCCTTCCAGCTCCATGGAACTCTAACATGAAGGGTTCTGTTCTTCTAAAGCAACTCCCAATCCTCTGCATGTCACCAAAGCAGTGGGGGTCTCTTTCTCACCCCTGTCTTTGCTGCTGATTCTAAAGTACAGCCCTAAAACATCAACCACTGTTTGGAGAGTTACTGCTACATACATGTGATGCTTTGCAGGTGTAGAGGAAAATGAAAAATAGCTTCTTCCCTAGAGGGCTTTACAGTCTAGTTAGAAATTTTAAATGTAACCTTATTAGATAACTAACAATATCCTGCAGTATTATGAATCAGATGGTGTAGACAATTCTGTACTTACCACTCAGCTCAAGCTCCTTAACCAGCTCTTCTCAGCAGGTGACCTTGTCTCCTGCTTCACAGATAAAAGTTTAGGCAGAAAGACAAATATTATACCTGCTCTCTTCTTCCTCCCTTCATTCTTAGATGAAAGTATGTCTCTTTTCAAGACTTGTTCTCTGTCCTGTATTTTCTGTTTTAGTCCTTCACATCTTATCTAACATTAGAGCTCTGCTGCATGCCCTTTCATGTTAGTACAAATGACTGTTGATTCCTTCCCTAAACTCTGTAAATATACTACTCTTTCATCTGAACAAAAACCCACCATTATCCTACAACATACTCCTTACCCCTTGTCCCATTTTTCCTCTTTCCTTTTCAACCAAATTCCTTAAGACTGCTTTACCTCCCAGTCTCACATCAGCACATTGCAGTCATGCTTCTGTTCCCATCTTCCATTGAAACTTCTCTCCTAAAGTTTCCCTAATAATGGCCAAAACAAATGGACCATTTTCATTCATTGTCTTTTGATATCTTCACAATCTGTGACATTATATATCCTTTCCTGAACCTATGACTACTTTTCCGACAGTTTTTATTCCATCTTCTCTATTGGATAATCTTGGCCATATTCTTTTCTCACTCCAGACCATCAATTCTCATGACTTCAGTTATCAATCATGTCCTAATATAGTTCCCAAATGTAATCTCTACTTCAGGCCTCTGTTTTAAGCCCAAGAACTAGTTAAATTTTGTTACGGTGACCTCAAAGTTAGCAGGTCCAAAACTGCTCATCATCCTACTCCCTCATTCCCCACCCTTTTCCTTTTCATTTGTTCCCTATCTCAGTGATTGTTATCTAACTATTTACTCAGTCATTCAAATAGAAACATGGGGCCGGGTGCGGTGGCTCACGCCTGTAATCTTAGCACTCTGGGAGGCCAAGGCGGGAGGATTGCTTGAGCTCAGGAGTTC
>NW_012150063.1:4235564-4236828 GCF_000956105.1 Propithecus coquereli | reverse complement strand
ATGATGTTGCATGTAGGCATAGTTTATTTTTACCACTTTATAATATTCTGTTGATTGTTCATATCACAGTTTATTTACTCATTTTATAGTTAGGTTGTTTTAGTTTGTTTCTATAATGATCTATGCTACTGTGAATATTCTCGAACATGTCTCTTGGTGTATGTCTGTAAGAGTTTCTCTAGAGTAGAGATTGGGAAACCAGTCACAGAGCTGGTAAGTAGCAAACAGTTTTACTCAGTCAGTGTAACACCAGAGTTTATGCACTATTCTACCACAGCTTTTATCTGATTCTCAAAGAGATTCATGCCCCTGAACAGGTTAAGAGACAAGATTTTAAACAAGGATTATAGAATTTTAGAGCTATAAGGAACTGTGGAGATCAACTACTACGCTCCTTTACATCTCCATGGCTGTTGCCTGAGCTAGAGTGACCCTGTAATTGATCAGCCAAACTAGGCAACTTGGGAGTGAAAGAGGTGTTATGATAACATTTATACTGAGATCACAGACATATTTGTCCTGGACAAATTGAGACACATGGACGCCTTAATACTAGCCTAGGCCACCATCACCTTTCACGTGGGTTACTGCAGTAGCCTCCCATCTGGTCGTCTTGAATTTACTCTTACCCTGTTCCAATCTATTCTCACACAGCAACCAAAATGATCTTTTTAAAACAGAAGGCTGATTGTATCACTCAATAGCTTAAACCCCTTCAGTGGCTTTGTGAAAGGATATTTGGTCCTCATGTGATTATTAGAATGCGGCATGAAATAAAGGGCACTTAAATTGTGCTCGAGTCCCAGATACCAAGACCAGTTTGGTGACCTTGGGCAAGCTATTTAATTTCTTGAGCTGCTTCCTCAAATATAAAATATAGATAGTGTGAGGAAGGGGATGAGATAATAAATATGAGAGGTACAGTGTAAATACAGAGCACTGTTAATAGTTAACTTTGTACTTGTTATGCCCTTTGAAAAATTGTGTGTCCTATCGTAATATCTATCAGGTTATGGTAGGATTTTTACAAGCTGAGCCACCTTTCATGTGACTATCCAAGTTTTACAAAATAAAAACCTTAGTCATTTTTTTTTCAAATCAAAGTTCATATAGGTTAAATGACTTGCCAAAGATAAAAGTTAATTATCAAGTTGGTACTAAAACTCAGGAATGTAACCTTGGCATTGTAGTCTGATAATCTTTCCACTAGGCTCTGCTGCCTTCCCAAAATAACTAAGTAGGTTACATGTTTATAAAATCATAT
>NW_012150063.1:4234660-4235514 GCF_000956105.1 Propithecus coquereli | reverse complement strand
TTTATTGCCTACTGGAAAAAATGCTCACTTTGGGGACTTTAAACTCTGTTATTTATAGAAACTATTTGGTATGTTTCGTGCTTCAGTTTCAGAAGGCAAAAACTGAGTTTCGTATTTGAAGCAATAGTACCTTATTATTAACCAGTTTAAAGATCAGAAAAGTAGTGCCCAAGGATAACCCCAATTATTGTAGTGAATGTTCATGTAGTGTATTAATTCATGTGTTTCTGCTGCTTGAGGTTTAGCCACTCCTCAGAGCAGCCCAAGTTTTTTATCTGTATCCTATCCCCTTTTGCCTGTGTACCCTCCTTCAGTTTCTTTGTCTTCCTTTATAAATAAGTAGAATACTTTTCTTTAGTTCATAGAGCAAAGGGGAAGATGAGCTATCTTAAGTTTTATTTGTGCCAACATAGAGGTGCTTTGTGGTAGGCCATCTGGACCGAGAGGATTTCCTCAGAATGTAAAGTATGTTGTGAGATTTAGAGAGCTGGGATTTGCCTTGGAACTATCTGGGAAGGCAGCAGGAAATGTAGACAGAACTGTTTATATTGGTTGTAATGTAGGTGGCAAGAATGAAAAACAGCTTGCCTGGTCTCGCTTCAGTGTGTGGTTCCTCTACACTTACCAACTTCTGCACTGGTAATGCATCTCTCCTTTCCTAGGAGTTCAGACCTGTCTCACAGACTTTATTACTTGTGACAAAAGAAGTCTGAGGACTCGAGAATGAATCTAGATCCCCTGCTTTCCCTCCACCCCTCCTTAAATATATATATCAATAATGGCATAAACATTTGCCTACAAACTTTTACAGAGTACTTAACACTACTCACAAAATAAATCTATTTCTGTTGAGA
>NW_012150063.1:4230731-4231335 GCF_000956105.1 Propithecus coquereli | reverse complement strand
AAATGCCCAAGTTTTAACAGTAAAAATACCTTATTTACTTACTTTAAATTTTCATCTTTTAAAATTGACACATAAACATTGTGCATATTTATAGAGTACAGTGTGATATTTTGATGCTAAAATGCCTTATTTAGTTAAAACTTCTTTGAGAGAAAATTTTTACTTTTGGAAGTAGACTTTTAAGATAAAAAGGAAACATTAATTCCTGCAGAAATATAAATATATCTCTATATGTGCTGCTGTGTTTTTATGAATGTTTTCTTATAGTTTATTTCCCAAAATAAATTTTAGCTGTTGTAGAACACATAGTGCATTGACTTGTTGGTATGGTACTTAAATATTTGTCTTTATGCAGCAATGTTTGAAGACAATCAATTCCGGTTTAGAACAAAACAATAAAAATAGTTTAAGTTGCAAAATGCTTTCTGACATGAATTCACTAATGTGATAAATCAATTGTAGGCTTTGTTTTGTTTTTTAAGAAATAATGTTTATAGGCCAGATCTTCCTTTGTATTAATTTTTGTGTGTTTAATTAGCTTTTGAATATTACATTCCTCTTGAATATTATAATATTTGTTCTTTTACGGAATATTTTTATTCAG
>NW_012150063.1:4223873-4228311 GCF_000956105.1 Propithecus coquereli | reverse complement strand
CATATAAATATTTTATCTATGATTATAATTTAAAGATGTAGGTCATCCTTTATAAATTGAGAACAATTTAGAAAGGCATATTCATATAGTTTATTGACTTAATCAGGATCTTTGGCTTACAAGTAATGGCTTGCAAAAAGTGAATTTATTAGGTTACATAATTGGCTGGAAAAAATGTTACAGTAACTCTGAGACTTGAAAGTCTAGGCTTCAGAGATTAGAACTGGAACTGAGGGTAGTCATAACTCTCTCTATTACTGACGGCCCTAGGGCTGCATCCTTATAGCTGAAGAACCAAGGAGGAAGGGCCTCTATCTCTGGGAAATTTGGAAGGACTGCATTTGGCCTAACATGTACCTTATGGCTAATCCTGTGATAGTATTAGATTGAACCATAAGAAATTGCTAATAGTCATATTTATACCAGCTAAAAAGACCATTTTATATGGTTCAACCTAATAGCGTGGGGTGGTTGAGGGGAGAATGAGGTATCGTAGTTCGAGAGTCCTATTAGGACCTAAAAATTGGTGGAGTTCCACAAAAGGAAAGAGCTGCTATTCTTTCTAGTGAAAGAAGGAGAATAGGAAAGCATTCAGGGCAGAAATAATAGTGACCATAGTCTAACACACTGACAGAGAGTATGGGTCAACTAGAATTCACCTAGTCCACCATGGAAATGAAAAAGACTTCAAATGTAAAAATTTCTAAAATGAGAGACTGAATTGTTCTTACCAATCCTTTTCTTAACTATCACAGAATTTGACACATTGGCCTTTATGTAACAAATGTGCCCAGAGATCTCAAATTAAACCTTATGTACTTGGTACATGTTCTAGGCACCTTCCTCATAACAGTCCTATTTAAAGATGAAGAAATTAAGGCTCAAAGAGCTAAAATAAGTTGCCTAAGATTATGTAACTAATTAAGGAACCAGAATTTGATGTCTAAATTAAAGATAAAACCCAACTTTTCCTACGATACCAGTCGTTTTCAAAGATTGTTAGTGAAATTACCAGTCAAGGCAGAAGAGAGTACATGTATATGCTTGGGAGGTCTGTTGGCTTATGTAATGTTAAATATGAATATTGTTTACTGTGCCATAATGTAATGGTGATAGCTTTGGTTTTTAAATGCTGAGGTTGGTGTTTTGTTTTGTAAAATTCAAACTTTGAATTAAATTGTTTAGTAAGATCCATGGCACATTATCTGAGTATGAGAAAAAAAAAGGCATGCTCTGCCTTGTTGTCTGAATGACTGACCCAGTTTAAATTATCTCATTCTGGTCCAAACAGCTCTTATGTTAGAATCTAAAATGTCCCCTCAGTGTAAGCCCAGGGTGTTTTTTACAGTTATTAGTATTTCCCCCTGAATGTCCCTTCTTATAATGAATTAACCAATAGAAGTTGATCTGTCCATATGCTTGAATTCTGATTGACCCAACAAATAGAATAGTTTGTAATTACTGTGTTATAGCTAAAGCTTATTTAAATAGTCTTTTTGTTGTTGTTATATACCTAAAGCAAATATTAGGTATATACTTCATAAAAACTATACCTTTTTAAAGAGAGGTTGGGATGTTAGGTGAAGAGAAGCAGCAGCAAAAAGTCTTTTGCTAATGACATAGCAGTATTGCCCTTTGTGGGGGTTGGGAGAGTATAATAGTAACGGCAGAAGTAAAGTGCGCTTTCTCATCATTGCTAATGAAGGTGACGGGCTCCCTATCTAATACATGAAACAAAACAGAAGTGATTTGTATTCCTTTTTTATTTTCGTAGAGAAGTATGATAATATTATGGTAATTAAGAAGGATACTTTGAATGGTTTGCTCTCTTGCAAGTTTTCAGATGTCCAGAAAGTGATATATTTAGGGAACATTTTGGTGAGAAAAACCTATTGAGGTGATGATATAAAAATAGGGAAAATTTGACCATGTGTAAAATTTTCATCATTTTAATTATTTGTCAAATTTTTTAGCTTTTATTATTTTAAATTATTTAAAATAGCAATGAAAATCTTTGTAGAAGTTATTCTGTGTAAACATAATGGGGTATTGTAGGGGGTTTTTTGTGGGTTTTTTTCCCCCTCATCTTTGAAAAGACTTACCTGGTTTAGTTTCTCTCACTAGAAAGATTCTTTCTCAAGAAGTTTACTTTAAAAATATTCCATATTTATTTTATAGATGATAGTATTTCTGCTGCAAGTACTTCTGATGTTCAAGATCGGCTCTCAGCTCTTGAGTTACGAGTTCAACAACAAGAAGATGAAATCACTGTGTTAAAGGCAGCTTTGGCTGATGTTTTGAGGCGTCTTGCTATTTCTGAAGATCATGTGGCCTCAGTGAAAAAATCAGTCCCAGGTAAAGGTAATTAAATCTGTTGTAAAGTAAGAAGAGTCTTGCTTTCTGCAACATTTTCGTTGAAAATTGACATCGGGAATATAAAACTAGTTTCTCATTCGGATTATGTGTGATTCTAGTTTGTTTTTCATGACCTTTTTCTTTATTGCCAAATCTGAAAGTTTATTCATTATTATTTTAAATTGGGAATTTTTGTGTAATATCCCTGGTTGCACTTATAGGCTTTTATGTCATAGTATTTGTGTGAAGTTAGTATCTTCCAACTAGATAATAAATTTACTGAGGGCAGGAACTGAATTTTCTTTTTGTGTCTCCCATTCTATCTTGAACATAGCAGGTAGGTGCTCATATTTTTTAAATCGATCCTATTATCATTACAGAAACACAATTTAAATCATTATAGTTTAAATAGCTTTATTCTGAGCCCTCTGTGGTCATTAGTAGAATACTAAAAAAATTAATTTAAGCCCTGAAACTTACTGCCAGCCCCAGTACATTGGGAATATTAATTTCCAGACATTGGGAGTTTTCAAGGTTGATAGAAACAGTGATAGGGACTCTTGCTCTGAGTTTGGAACACATGTAGTGTGGCCTTTCCCTTCCTTCAACCACTGAGAAAGAATTTTAAATTCTTTCACATTAATCAAGCATGTGAACATATCATTTCATATATCTTACTGTTTTCTTGGTAGAGTAGATGGAGATAGGCATAATTATTCCCATTTTGTCTGTGGGAAAAGTGAAGATGTTCATTGGCTTACCTCCCTACTACAGTAAGTCAATGGAAATTGTTACCCTAGGGAGGAGTCTTACATAACTTCCAAATTCTAGCTAGATAGGAGATAGTGCAGTTAACCAGCATATGAGAAACAGTTTTGGAAGAAAGATTATGAATTCAATTTCTAAATGTTGAGTTTGGGGTCTATATGGCATATAGAGAGATATATATAAATAGCTGAATTACAGGTCTAGTGCTCTTGTTAGTCTTGGCTAGCAATAAGAATTTGGGAATGTTCAGCTTATGGATGATGGTTGAAGCCATAGAAAGAGGATGTAAAATGAGAAGGCAGACCAGGATAGTTCCATTGGGAGCTCCAGCATTTCAGCGTAGCAAAGAAAGAGTGATTCATGTTACCAGCTGCTACAGAGAGGTCAAATAAAACAAAGTCTGAGAGGTGACCATTGGATTTGGCACTTACGAGAATATTAGAAACCTCTCCAAAGCAATTTTAGTGGAGTGATAGGATTGCAAATCAAATTCCAGTATTTTGAGAAGCAGCAATTGAGAAGAATTATGGAATTGAGAGCAGCAAATTATAGCCAGTCTTTCAAAAAATTTGCCTGATGGGAATGATGGTAGTAGCTGGAAGAGGATGCTAAATCGAAGGCTCATTATAGTTTTTTTTAATTTTCTGTTTTTTAACATGTTATAGACTTGAACACAAAGATACGTTCAGGACAAAAAGACAGCAGAGAGGAAAATGATATAGGGAAGCGGGGTGGTAATTGATGAAGCAAGTTTCCTAAGAGTTTGAGAAGAGATCTTAGAACAGTTGAGAAACTATTAGTCTTAAACAGAAAGAAGGCTGCTGCTTCTGAGATAGAATGGAAAGATAAAACTGAGTAGAGGTCAACATATATTCACAGTTGTCAGGGCTGGAATTTTCGATCCTTATCACTTTCTCCGCAGGAGACAGTGATACCCTTTAAGAGAGTAAGACAGGTCCTGGGTGGTAGAAAACGAAATAAATGTTTGGAATAATTAGAGTGGAGAATGGAAGACCATGGGTAGATGAAAAAATGCTCAGTATGAGCATTTGAGGGTATGCAGATGGGACACTTTGGGGGTGGAGGGGGAGGGTGGGTATCATTCTGCCTGATTTTGTGATTCTTATTATTTTACTTCCCACCCTGAAGCATTCTGGGCCTACATGTTAACAGTGGAGAGTTAGAAGGCAACACTGATCTTTTTCATTAGTGACAGTGAGATAAATGTGTCGATGACAAGGAATAAGGGACTTGAGAGTTCAGCAAAACACATGATAGAAACCACTTTGGCCAATAATGTTATATTGTGGTTTTT
>NW_012150063.1:4215506-4223768 GCF_000956105.1 Propithecus coquereli | reverse complement strand
TCTCTTGTGATTTTTATTTACGGAGATATTTCTATAAAGAAAACTCTGAAATATTTAAGGGAAATTTAGAGACTGCTTTTTTTATAATTTGGCAGATATATTTTGTATGACACATCAGTTACTTAGCACCTACCTCTAATTGTTGCAAAATATAAATACAATTAACAAGCTATAATACCTGTTCTCCAGGGCCATATATATTTTTTTATAAGTTGTCCTCTCTAGTCCTTTTCTAATTGTCCTTATTCATAATTCCTTTGTTTCTAAAATACATCTGGGATCAGTTTTGTTAATGGCTCTTTAGTGCCGAATTACCCACTTCTGGAGCCATAGAGCCACTGTAGCTTCTACATTGGAACTTCTTCTTTTTACTTAATACCAACTCGTAATTCTTATTAATAACCTTATTAATTAGGTACTAAGGTTCTTTCAATTGATTCTAAAATTCTACTTCATAAGTTTACTTTGATACATTCTTATAACATGCTAATGTGGTTACATTCTGAAATGAGGTTCATTCCTGATTATTCTTTCAGTTACTTTTTTTTAAGTGGTTTTTCGTTACATGGATGAATTGTATAATGGTGAAATCAGGGGTTTTAGTGACCCTATCACCCAAATAGTTTACATTGTACTTGATACGTATTTTTTGATCCCTCACCCACTCCCACCCTCCTCCCTCTGAGTCTCCAAAGTCCATTATACCACTCTGTGTCACCATGTATACCCATCGTTTAGCTCCCACATATAACCGAGTACATGCGGCATTTGTTTTTTCGTTCCTGAGATACTTCACTTAGGATATTGACTTACTTCCAGTTCCATCCAAGTTGCTGTGAAAGACATTATTTCATTCTTCTTTATGGCTGAGTAGTATTTAAGTTTAAGTTACTTTGTTACTTGGACACAGGCAGTGGCAGTCTATAAAATGGATTGATGGGATTATTGATTAGATAATCATTTAGGGAAATAATTATAGATGGGCATAATTTGAATTAATTACTCTATATCCCTTTACTAGAAAAACTTGCCTGACTGATTATGTTTTCCAATATTGGTATTAAAACATGAAGAGAAATAAATATTTAAAGTATCATAATTTTGTTCTGGCAACTCTAAACAGCTTTATCTTAGAGTTTATATACAGTATACTGTGGAAAGTAATTGGAAAAAATATTAAGTGATTTTACACTATTGGCATTTGTGATAGCCTAAAATAGATCAACTATCAGTTTTAACATTAAACAAGATTAATATATTAATGATATGAAAATTTGGAATAAACATGCAAAATATTTTCAAATAAGAGAAGTTTCTCATAAAATGCTTCTTAAAAATGAAATTATTTTATAGGGATTTGTGTTTTTCTTCCTTCACTTAAAAAATAAAATCATTTATATTAATAATATTATGGACAGTTCTATCTCATGAATTGTTTTAGCCTTCTGTGAAATTAGAATTTATAGTATTTACTTTCACATGAATTAGTGACAGGACAATGATCACTATCATCTTCTGAAAGTATTTACATTTTGTAGAGAATTTTTCTTTAGAAGTCAGACTAAACTCCTGTGTATAAATAGGATGGAACCCTTTTACGAAGCTATGGATAAAAGGATAGGTCTTCCTTTTGCTGAAGACGACTATTAATATAGTTTCGCTAGATGGTGGTGATGTGAGGGTACGTGACTTGGCTTCTCTATGGCTAAAACTAGATGTTAATGATACGTGTTAAGGGCTTAATTCTGCTATGTCACTTCATAGTAGTAGTGCCATTCAGTAAATGCCAAAACCAGAAACACACCTCACTAGTCATTTTGGTTCTCTTCTTTAGTTTATCTTCTACAGTGTGCCAGCTGTATTTAAAGCTAAGCCCCATTTTTTCTTGAGTATATTATGCCAGACACTTAAATGAGGTAGAAAGTTTTCCCATTAGTTTTTAAGGTGGCCAGTCATTTAAATTTCTCATATACCTTCTCTGTCAGAGAATTCTTTCCTTTTGACAGCATATGTTCATAATATATACACCAGTTGCAACTGAATCCTTGCCAAAAGAAAAAAATTACCTGTATTTTGGAGCAAAAGGGAAGGCCCAGGGAACACTTTGGCAGTTTTAACTGCCAGGAAGACAAATTATGTCACAGCTGGTGCCTGGGAAACCCATTAGGACCTCTTGGGGTGACCAAATGAATGTAATTTGAGAATACAGTCCAGTGGCATTATGTGAAGACAAGCTGTTAGTACACAATGATACAGCAGTAAAAAAGTCAAATTTATCCAAAGGTGGCAGTCAGTCATTTAAATCAGGAAACTGCTGGTTAAACCAAAGTATGAAGCATTGTGATTGCCACTTGAGAAATAAAAGAACCCAGAAGCAAAATTGAAATGTAGGGGTCAGTTCTCCAAAAGAAACATTCTTAATTTTGTAAAATGCTGGGGTACTGTAAAGGCACCAATCTATATCATTTGGTTTCTGCCCCAAATAACACTTGAGAGAAGGCAAGGATTGTCATAGGTTTGCTGTAAATGTTGTTGATAAGTAAATTACATTCATCAGGTTGGCAAGGTATCAATTTCTTTCGAGGGGGCTCTTAACACTAAAATGACTGATGATTGTGGTAGGAGATGAGGGAGTGTCTCATTATTTTGACAACACCTCAGAGACTTGTACGTTGCTCTTTGTGTGTATGAGTAGAGTCATGCATCGCTTACTGACAGGGATACGTTCTGAGAAATGCATCATTAGGTGATTGCATCATTTGAACATCATAGAGTGTGCTTACACAAACCCAGATGGTATAGCCTCCTATATACCTAGGCTATAGGATATTGCTCCTAGGCTACAAATCTGTACAGCATGTTACTGTACTGAATACTGTAGGCAGTTGCAGCACAGTGTAAGTATTTGTATATCTAAACAGAAAAGGTACAATAAAAATGTATTATAATCTCATGGGACCACCATCATGTATGTGGTCCATCATGGACTGAAACATCATATGTGGCGCACGACTGTATATTAGTGGAAATTGTCTCAGACCAGGCAGCAATTACCATTTACAGAGTGCCATTTTTCTTTGAGAGTCAAATGCTTCTTTGTCATTTCCGTTCAGAATATACTTTTAAAAAACTAGTGGCCAGGAGTTGAAAGGACTAAGGTTACATCTTCCTGTGAGACCAGAGGAAAGGAGAAATGTACAGATATGTTAATAATTCCAAATGGAAAAGATAAAATTTGATGGAGTAAATGTAGTCCTCAGTCTTCTCAAAGAATGAAGGAGGGTAATCAACAGATTGGGAAAAGTGGCAAGGAGTTTGAAAATGAAGAGAGTGGAAAGAGGTATACAATTGGAGCCATAGGGCATGTGATAGAGAATCTGAGATTGGTAAAAGATTTTAAGTATCAACCGGAGTTCTTCCTCCATGGGCCATCTTTACCCTTCTCCTGATCCTCAGAAATTATTTCCTGAAATGATCTTTCTATTTTTTGTCTCTTAACTAATCTTTCTCTTCTTCTAACCTGTCTTCAAACTTTCCCTTTTCCATGGCTACAACTGTCTACTTTGGCCAAACACTCAGAAAGTTATTCTCCTGTGTTATGTGATGTTATTTTAAATCAAAAGCACCTGAACTAAATGGTACCCTCTAGAAAGGAGAAAGTGGTGTTGTGTTCAGGAAGAGTTATGTAGGGACCTCAGCTCCAATAATAAATAGATACATGATTCAAAAGGCAAAACCAGGATTTCACTTCTAAAAATGGCTGAATAGTCACTTTTGTTTTTCTTTCACTATAAACTTAACAGCAGTTCTTACAGAATGGGGTAATTTGAACAGGATTAGAAGACTTCTGCAAAGTTTCAGTTGATCTGTTTTTAATTTTCTTCTTCTCAGTAACATTTTAAGTAATGTTTAGTTAAAGGTTTTAGGGTGGCTCAGTCTTTGTAAGAATATATTCATATTTAGTAGGTTATATTTCATAATCAATAACTAAAACTTAACCATAAAGTTAAAATTGCTGAGGAAGGAATCACAGCAGTCACATCAGTATCAATATGAACTGTCAGGTTTGTAATTGCTAGAAATACTAAGTTGAAGTTGATGTGACATTTGAAGCATTGGTAAAAAGAATCATAAAAATTCCTGTAATTATTTTTTTTAGTGACATTAAGAGAATGCAGAAATTCAAAAGCAACTGAAATAATCCTATTACATGTTAAAAGCAGAGATTATGTATATATGTATTATACACATAAAGAGTTATGTATATATTTTTTAAACATTTCCAGTAATTTGTTGGCATTTAGCAAATAAAAAACCCACAAGTTATTAGATTCCAAATGGATCACAAAGGACTTATTATTCCTCATGCATATTGTGACCCTAATTGAAATATTTAGAAACTGAAAGGATTATTTCATATTGGGGAATATATGTTTTTCTGTTAGTGACAATTGATAGCTTGGTATGTAAGAAATAAAGCTCTTCTTTCTTCTTGAAAAGGGTAAAAGAATGTGAAGAAACCTTTCTCTGTTTATGTGTGTGTTCATTAGAGAGTGTCTGACATATTTGAAATAAGAAACCAGAAGGTAACTGTTGACCCATTGCCTGTCTCACTGCTGCACTCCAGTTCCTCAGAAATAGAACATTCATACATAATTCATTGCTGAAAGGCTTACATCATGTATATATGTTGGGGGAGAGGGAGAATCTGATAAATTTTAAAATATCATAAAATTATCATTCGTACTTTAGTCTTTGGTGTGGTTCTAAAATTTCTCTAATGTTTTAAATTTTGTTTTCTTTCATAAGTGACTGCAATCAACCAAATCTTTATGAGAATCTGGCTTAGGCTAAAGACTTGTCATTTTCAACATATAGTACTTGATAATTTTCAGTCATATATTGTTGAGATCTACTTTTTCACTAACATAAGCACTTTCACCTTTCTATTTTTCCATTCTTTTTTTTTTTTGTTTTTTGTTTTTGAGACAGAGTCACACTCTGTTGCCAGGCTAGAGCGCCATGGCATCAACCTAGCTTACAGCAACCTCAAACTCCTAGGCTCAAATGATCCTCCTGCCTCAGCTTCCCAAGTAGCTGGGACTACAAGGTGTGTGCCACCACGCCTGGCTAATTTTTTTCTATTTTTAGTAGAGACGGGGTCTCGCTCTTGCAGAGACTGGTCTCAAACTCCTGACCTCAAGCAATCCTCCCTCCTTGGTCTCCCAGAGTGCTAGGATTACAGGCATGAGCCACCATGCCAGGCCTTTTTCCATTCATTTTATATAATAAAGATAAAATATTAAAATAATTGCACAAACATTTCTTTGGGTTTTTAAAAATTGTTACTCTATGGAATAAACTTCATAATTGGCTAAGTAGTTGGAGACTTTCTGTTGAAGAAGAAAGAAGAAGCCATTGTATATTTATGCCTCAAAATAGCCCATCAAAAAATACCTTGTCTGGCTGGGCATGGTGGCTCATGCCTGTAATCCTAGCACCCTGGGAGACTGAGGCGGGCGGATTGTTTGAGCTCAGAAGTTCGAAACCAGCCTGAGCAAGAGCGAGACCCCCGTCTCTACTAAAAATAGAAAGAAATTAATCGGACAACTAAAAATGTATGGAAAAAATTAGCTGGGCATGATGGCGCATGCCTGTAGTCCCAGCTACTCGGGAGGCTGAAGCAGAAGGATTGCGTGAGCCCGGGAGTTTGAGGTTGCTGTGAGCTAGGATGATGCCACGGCACTCTAGCCTGGGCAACACAGTGAGACTCTGTCTCAGAAAAAAAAAAGAAAAAAAATACCTTGTCTTTTTGGAATAAGTATCTGGAATGTGAATTGAAGAGCCTGCTAAGACTGATGAAAACTATCAGGCATACACAGCCATCTAATCATGTCAAGATGAATGATTGAGAGCATTTGAAGAATGGAACAGTAAACTGTAGGACTTAGAAATGATAGTGATGTGATCTTTTTTTATACATAATATAAAATTTAGCACTTTAACCATTTTTTTGGTGTACAGTTCAGTGGCATTAAATATATTCACATTGTTGTGCAACCATCACCACTATCCATCTCTGGAACTTTTTCATCTTCCCAAACTGAAACTCTGTACCCACTGAACAATAAACTCTGTACCCTTTAAACAATAATTCCACATTGTCTTCTCCCTTCCAACCCCTGGCAACCACCATTTTATTTTCAGTTTCTGTGAATTTGGCTACTTTAGCTACCTCATTTAAATGGAATCATACAATATTTGTCTTTTTGCGACTGGCTTATTTTAGTTAGCATAATGTCTTAAAGGTTCATTGATGTTGTAATATGTGTCACTATTTCATTCCTTTTTAAGGTTGAATAATATTCCATTGTATGTACATACCACATTTGGTTATCTATTCATCTGTCAGTGGACATTTGGGTTGTTTCCACCTTTTAACTATTGAATATGATTGCTGTGACCATTGGTGTATAGATATCTGTTTGAGTTTCTGCTTTCAGTTCTTTTGTGTTTATACTGAGAAGTGGAATTGCTGAATCAATATGGTAATTCTGTGTTTAGTTTTTTGAGAAACTACCATGTTGTTTTCCACAATGGCTGCAACATTTTACATTCCTACCAGTAGGGTTCCAGTTTCTCTACATGCTTGCCAACACTTGTTTTTTTTTCTGTTTAATTTTTTATAATAATCATCCTAATGGGTGTGATTAATCGCTTTTTTGATATGAGGTTTGGGGCATTGAAAGAGAGTGTAGAGGGCAGGCACAGTAGCTCATGCCTATAATCCTAGCACTCTGAGAGGCCAAGGAGGGAAGATTGCTTGAGCTCACGAATGTGTATGTGTGTGTGTTTGTGTACAGATATATATTTTTTAATAATAGTGGCTAGTGGGGATTTGTGTATAATAATAAGTAAGAAAACATAATTCAAAAACTAGCTGTTGTCAAAGCGGTGCTCAGAGGAAATTTTTTAGCTATAAATGCCTACATTAAAAAAGAAGAAAGATCTCAAAGCAACAACCCAACTTTACACTTTAAGGAACTAGAAAAGAAAAAAAACACTAAACCCAAAGCTAGTAGAAAGAAGGAAATAAAGATTAGAGCAGAAATAAATGAAGTAGAGAATAGAAAAATAGAATCAGTGAACCCAAGAGTTATGAGATACAATAAGATAGCACTTAATACCCTCTGAAATGGCTGTAATTAAAAAAAAAAAATCCTGAAAATAACAAGTGTTAACAAGGATATGGTGAAATTGAAACCCTTATCCATTGCTGGCAGGATTGTAAAATGGTGCACTCACTGTGTTTGGCAATTCTTCAATAAGTTAAACATAGTACAACCAAATGACCCAGCAATTCCACTCCTAGGTATAAACCCAAAATAATTAAAAACAGGTGTTCAAACAAAAACTTGTACACAAATATTCATGGCAGCACTGTTCACTATAGCCAAAATGTGGAAACAGTCTAGATGTTCATCAACAGATGAGTGGATAAACGAAGTATAGTATATCCATGCATTGGAATATTTTTCAGCCATAAAAAAAGAATGAAGTACTGATACATGCTCAGCATGATGAACCAAACATTGTACTATATGAAAGAAACCAAACACAAAAGGGCACATATTGTATGATTCCTTGTGTATGAAATATCCAGAATAAGGAGATCTATAGAGACAGAAAGCAGATTAATGGTTGACAGGGGCTGGGAGGAGGAAGGCCTCTATAGAGAGTTGACTGCTTAATGGGTATGGGATTTCTATTTGGGGTGATAAAAATGTTCTGAAACTTTATAGTAGTAATGGTTGCACAACACTATGGATATACTAAATGCCACTGAATTGTACATTTTTAAATGGTTAAAATGGTAAATTTTATGAGTATTTTACCACAATAAAAAGAAAAGCTGTTGATAAAAGAAGTCACCTGTTTAGCATGCTAGAACTAAATTTGATGACCAGCGATATTAACATAATTGGGGGCTTATTATACCTTATTATATGTGAAAATTTTCCTGGGAAGTTTCAAAAAATAAATGCAGTAGGTCTGCCCCTCCTGATTCATTCATTCTGAGGTAGGACCTAGGAATCTATATTATGAAAGCACCTTAGGTGATTATGATACAAGTGGCCCACAACAGCTTATTCTTGACAAAAATGCAGTGTTATACTACCATTTATGGAACACTGTAGGATGCCAGATATTTTAGTTCCTATATGTAAAAGTTTTTTACTCTCTGTGCTTTTATGAAAAGAA
>NW_012150063.1:4214700-4215456 GCF_000956105.1 Propithecus coquereli | reverse complement strand
AGATTATGTATATATGTATTATACACATAAAGAGTTATGTATATATTTTTTAAACATTTCCAGTAATTTGTTGGCATTTAGCAAATAAAAAACCCACAAGTTATTAGATTCCAAATGGATCACAAAGGACTTATTATTCCTCATGCATATTGTGACCCTAATTGAAATATTTAGAAACTGAAAGGATTATTTCATATTGGGGAATATATGTTTTTCTGTTAGTGACAATTGATAGCTTGGTATGTAAGAAATAAAGCTCTTCTTTCTTCTTGAAAAGGGTAAAAGAATGTGAAGAAACCTTTCTCTGTTTATGTGTGTGTTCATTAGAGAGTGTCTGACATATTTGAAATAAGAAACCAGAAGGTAACTGTTGACCCATTGCCTGTCTCACTGCTGCACTCCAGTTCCTCAGAAATAGAACATTCATACATAATTCATTGCTGAAAGGCTTACATCATGTATATATGTTGGGGGAGAGGGAGAATCTGATAAATTTTAAAATATCATAAAATTATCATTCGTACTTTAGTCTTTGGTGTGGTTCTAAAATTTCTCTAATGTTTTAAATTTTGTTTTCTTTCATAAGTGACTGCAATCAACCAAATCTTTATGAGAATCTGGCTTAGGCTAAAGACTTGTCATTTTCAACATATAGTACTTGATAATTTTCAGTCATATATTGTTGAGATCTACTTTTTCACTAACATAAGCACTTTCACCTTTCTATTTTTCCATTCTTTTTTTTTTTTGTTTTTT
>NW_012150063.1:4199158-4210994 GCF_000956105.1 Propithecus coquereli | reverse complement strand
AAAAAAAAAAAAGTTAGATTTTGCTTTTGTGCATGTGAGAAAACTGAGTCCAAAAATTAAAACTATTCTGTTCCCAGATCTTTAAGTAAACTTGGCTCTTAGTAGATGTGACTGTCTTTCTTATCTTGTGACTTTGAGTTTTCTGACCACACCAACATACCCATCACACATTTATTCCACTGCTGCTACTGTATAAATTAAAGCAGATTACTTCATATGCTTTATTTATATGGAATAACATTCTAGAACTTAACATTTATGGTTTCTAGGATTTAAAATTTATGATTTCAACAAAACCTGAGCTGTTTTGGAAGATCAGTGATGAGGAATTTATGGTTTACTTGAGGCACAACTTTTGAATCATGTGCTTTAAAGCTGCTAATATGTGGAGAGCAAACCAAAGCTAAGAGAATTAGCCCAGCTGCATTTTAGCAACTCAGCATGGCTTTTCTATAGGTTTATTTTGATGAGATTAAGTCTCAAGACAATAATATCAAGTGTTAGATATCAGGGGGACAGTCTACTCACTAGCTGTAAACACTAATGGACTTAATTTTTTAAAATGTCAATCTTTGAGGAATATTTTCAAGTTTGATATAAAATTTTTTTGCTTAACTGTCTTTAGGCCAGCCAAGCCTTCGAGAACCTTCCACATCCTGTAAAACCAGTGACAGTGGAACAAACAGAAAACCAAGTTATGCCAGCTCTGTCTCAATTGCAAGAAAACAAACTCTTTCATCTGCTGCTAAAAGGTACCCATTTGTAAAGGGGAAAAAAGCTAACATTGAGAAATTGTCTGAATGTGATAGATCAGTCTGTTTTTGAAAAGAATATGAAATAGAGCTGTATGGTATTCAAGTGAGCATGTCCTTTGAATTCTTTAACTATAAATGTAGAGGTATCTAGCCTGTGCTCACTCTGTTTGCATTTATCATACCTGTTGAGTTGTATGAGGAAGCCATTGTTTCTTACTAAAGGAAGCAGTTTCATTTCCTGGTTTGGTTTTGTTGCTTTTTAATTATTTCTTTTTAATAAGCATTTATTGATAAGTATTGCTATATTTAAAGAAATTAGTGAATTTTCCATAACAAATGATATACTGTATTTGATATAGCATTTTTAAAGGGAAGGCAGAATCTTTGATATATATCTACATCAGTGGGAGGTTAAATGCTACTATAATTCTTACTGTCTTTTTTTTTTTTTTTTTTTTAAGAGACAAGGTCTCTTTTGCCCAGACTGGAATGCAGTAGTGCGATTATAGCCCACTGCATCCTCAAACTCCTGGGTTTAAGCAGTCCTCCCACCTTAGGCTCCCAAGTAGCTAGGACCACAGGCTTGCACCACCACATCTGGCTAATTTTTTCTTTAGAGTCAGGGTGGGGAAGTGGGGTGAGTGGGATCTCACTGTGTTGCCCAGGCTGGTCGCAAACTCTTAGCCTCAAGTGATCCTTCAGTGTCAGCCTCCTGAGTAGCTCGGATTACAGATGTGAGCCACTACACCCAGCTAACTTTTATTCTTTAAAATTAAGGCTTAATTCAAAATATTATAGCACTGTGTGGGGCGTGTGTGTTTGTGTGTGCAAGTTAAGGGGTGATGGGCAGGAAGGTTGTGGAATTACTACAATATAAAAGTTTCAGTGGATTACAGATTTGGATTCTGTATGCTCTTTTCATCAATTACTTTATTCCAATAAAATTACTTACAGGATTTTCCCCCTTTTTTGTAATTCCTAGTAAGTTATTCCATGTAGAGTTTAGGGAGACCATAGGAGATCAACTACATATTCTTAGAACTGTTTTCTATAAAGAATGAGTGAAGAGAAACCTTAAGTAATAGGATAATGTATTACATACAATGTACTGATGGAAAATGCTTTATCTCAATAAACTAATGCCAATGACTGAGTTATTTATCAACATGGATTTATAGATGTTTAACCAATCAGTTGCTACAGGAATGGTGAAGAATTTCTTCTATAATTCAGTCTTTGAAGTCATTATTACAGAATATAGACTTCCCCCTCCAAAGGATGCCAAAATTTATTACCTGTGTTCCCTTTCAGGAGAAAAGGACAAATTATAAGAAAACAAACTCATGGTGGTAATACAATTTTTAATAAACTTCATGTTGTATTCAGTAAAAATTTGGATTCAGCCCATTTTCTTACATAGCTGTTGTACCATTGCTATGTAGTGATCAGTATTATGCACAATGCTGATTCAGCAATCTCAGACAGGGCTCTGTATTTTGCTTTTAGATGACCCAGAAGGAAACTCTCCTTTAGGTTGTACTGGGCCCACATAAAACTAGTGGCCTGTGTATTCAGGATAGTTTGAAGATGAACAAAGTAGTAACTGCCAACTCAGTTTTTAGTCAATCTGATATTTTTGAGGTAGAATTGTATTTCTTAGCACATTTTTTTAATTGAATATGAAATAGATAGAATAGTCAAGGGACCAGTCTGAAGACAGGAGATATCAGACCTGAACCAGATTTAAAAAGTCACTTTCAAAACAATAACGTGATAACATTTTAAACTATTATAATGATTATTGATAGTTAAATTGTACATACTATGTATATTTGTTTAAAGTGTTCTTGAACATACTTCCTTATACATTATGCACCTTATAGTCAAATTACAAAGGATCCTTGAATTAAGAGCTATAGAGAGTTAATAGTTTTCTTCCTTTTCAACATGGGAACTCAAGTCTTGATGCCATCTCCTTTGTCATATTGTCAGGAGTGTGCAGTATAAGTACTGTTATCCAGTGTGATTAGGAATGGCAGGAGGTTCATTAATCAAACGTCAAAGTGCAAAATCTTAAGAATGAAAGAGCAAGCCTCTCATCTCCTTTCTAAATATGTGTCTCTGATCAAATTCCTTTTTGGTTTTCATAAAATAATGCCCATAAATAACTTTCCATAACTTTTAGTTTTTTAAAATAACTTTTAGTTTCATTTTTTAAGGCAGAATAAGAAATTTAAAACTCTGGCAAAATAATAATTTAGAACCTATCTCTCTTTTTATGAGTTTCAACACATTGACTGCCACACTAGAAAAAAAATTTTTTTCCTTGGGGCCACAGTATTTTATTACGAAAATAGAATAAAAACCTTGAAAACAAAACAATCCTTTCTAATATAATGAAAAATTTATTATTTTTTATTCTTTTCTGTGCATGAGTTATACACAAACCACACGGCACCAGAATCAATTTTTACACTGCACGCCACTGGAGTTGAATGACTCACGACATGCTTAGTGAATTTGTTCCAGAGAATTGAGTCATTCTTGTGCTTCACGAGGCCCCAGTCTCAAAACTAGCATGAGTTAAATATAACTCACATGGCAGTTAAGGTGTTAAAATTGTGTCACCAACACTAAATTTAACAGCATTTTTTTTAGTAACTGTTTTTATAGTCTTTCCAGAGCATTCAGCTTGTTTTCATAGAAATTGCAATTCTCTTTTCTATGCATATTTCATCAATTTTTCTTTGTATTTGATTAGCTTATGTAATTAAGATAACTACAACTGTCATAAACAGGCCTGGGAAAAAACATAAACTCGTGGTAAGTTTAAACTTCAATTGGCAGGAGCAGAAGTATACAGAAGAAACAGAGGAAGTGGAGAATAACCTATTAAACATGAACATTTAGTTTGTCTTGGGCATGAGTCAATATGCTTTACACTGGTAATGGAAAGTGTCACTAATCCTATGATTTGGGTAAATTGAGGTCAGTAAGAGAGCTGCTGTTATCCCCGAAAATCTGCCAAGATGGCAGAATTCATTAGAGGCCATTTCTGTCCAGATGGGCAATCTTCACAGGATACTGCCTTAGAATTTTTATAAATTCTTCACTGAAGATTTTAATAACTTCCAGAGTTTTCAAAGTAATATTTTCCTTGTTGAATGAAAGCAGTATAAGTTGTATTAGCTGTATGATTTAGGGTTTTGAATTATATAATAATCACTTTTCTATCATTTGATTTTTTTATTTGTTTAAATATGTGTTGTTCCATGTTATACTTTATTTTACAGTGGTACAGAAAAAAAGAAAGAAAAACCACAAGGACAGAGAGAAAAAAAAGAGGAATCTCACCCTAATGATCAAAGTCCACAAATTCGAGCATCACCTTCTCCCCAGCCCTCTTCACAGCCTCTCCAAATACACAGACAAACTCCAGAAAGCAAGAATCCTACTCCCACCAAAAGGTTTTAACTGTCCCCGAGTACAGGGCTAGGGAATGGTTGTAATGATACCTAAATTCTGTGACTTGGGAAAAAGTTGGCTATGGATTCCAAGAGAAAAACCTGATGGCTTTTTTTTTCCTTCATTGTTATTAATATAATCTATGTTTTATAGCACATTGGGGAATAAAGATTTAAGGTCAAAATTTCTCAGTTAAAAGTGGGAAAAAAAACTAAGATAATCTGATGAAAGGAAGGCTGAAATAACCTACTGTAAACAACTATTTAAACAATATTTTTATAATAAAATTTTAGAATATTTTTTAGTTTATATAAACTGTGCATAAATTTATAGCCATGGATAGAAAATGGCCATATGTAATTATCCTCACCATATTTTGGCATCATTACAACCTTCAACTTGCAAAGGCCCTTTTCAGCAAATGACTCTTCGTTATAGCTGCATCTCAGTTTCAGTTTTGGGTCTTGGGAGGATAAGTTCTTGCTTGAGTAGAGAAATGAACCCATTTCACTTGGTCTTTTCTTTGCTTAAAGGCTTGCTTGAGGGCTTCTCTCTGTGTCCATAATAATTAATATTTTAAAGTTATGAGAGGGGGAGAAGGGAGAAACATTCTAACAATGTGTGTGAGCCTGAATTGGGGATCTAAACCTGCATGCTGGGAGTTCAGTGCTACAGCTGCCTTGTAATCAAATATTGAGACAACTTAATTAGATTTGCCTATTTAGAAATGCTGATTCAAGCTTTATGATTAGGTATAAATATATTTTATTATACTTCTGCCTGGAAATCTTAGGACACTATTAAACTATTCCTAGAACTGGCTAGAATTTTAGTAAAATACATGACAACCATTCCTAAATGATATATATTTTTTTTGATCAGTTGAATATTTTGCCTCAGGTCTCTGATGGAAATTTGGGAAACCAGAATACCCTTGACTTAATTGATGCATGTTTACTATTTTCAAAATGCTTTGTCTGTGTGTCTCACGCAGATTCTTATGCTATTTAAATGGTTTGTAATTCTTCTGCCTGGTCTCCTGTGGAGTTTTTCTTGGATAATAGCTTATTAATGTTACACACCTTTGGACTGTGTGTGGTTAAAGGTGGCTTTTTATAATTGATCTCTTTAAGGTTATGATTTGACTTGGAATCTCCTTTGTCCCAGAATCTTTTTTTCAGCTTCTTGAGATCTCCTGGAAATGTGCTTGCCCTTCTAAATTGCTCTTTGGATATATTATTGCAAGAAGTGTTGAAGACTGGATGAGTTTGAGGATAACTAACAATGCAGCCAAAAAATCATTTATAAATAAACAAATTTCAGTTACAAATATAGGAAATCAGCATTGATAATACCACATTCTTGCGTCAAGTCTTGTTTATTTCTGATCGTGTAAAATTGTCCCTAAAGATATAGACAAGAGTTTTACTTTTAGTCAGACAGTTTATTCAGAAATTGTCATTTGTACCATATATAATTTAATTACATGAAGATATAATTATATAAAAAATGAAAATGGCATCCTTGTTATTCATTGACTATGAAAAAGTACAGGTGTTTTATAGCTACAAATTATGAGAAATGTTACTCAGATTTTTCTGTTAACAAAAGTGTAGTTTTTTTAATCAGATAATATTCTAGTGAATTTTCTAAATCATACAGAAAATTATAAAATGGACTTGTTAATTGCCTTGTTTAAATCCTTCACTCATCTAAGCAGAGCCTTTCAACTAATCCTTCCTTCTCTTTCCTGGATTAGCTTTAAGGAAATGTTAATTGCTGCTCTTGTGTTCTATTTAAACTGTCAAGTACATGTCTTTGCTACTCAGAATTTTTCTCTAAGAAATTAATATGTTTCTTCTAGTATAAAGCGATCATCAACAGATGAAAAGTCACATAATCCATGGGAAAATCCAGATGATAGTCCTAATAAATTATTGAGAACACCTTCAACATCAAAATTAATACCAAAAGTTATAAAAAACGCTGACAAGTAAGTATTACACTTTTTCTGTTATATCTGAAAATTAATAATTCTGTAATTATCATATTTGCATGTATATTTATGTCTAGTTTGAATTTTTTTTAAAAGTCTATAATTTATGTAGTATTTATATAGTAATCCTGTAAGATTTGAGTATTTTTTGTGAGTTCCTTTTTTTTGAAAAGAGAAGATGAGATCTCGCTCCGTTGCTCTGTTGACCTGTTGCCCAGGCTGGAGTGCTGTGGCGCGATCAAAGCTTACTGCAACCTTGATCTCCTGGGCTCAGGGGATCCTCCTGAGTTGGCTGGGATTGCAAGCACACACCACATAAGTTCTTTTTGTGCTTTCGCTATTTAGATGATCCTAGGCGACATTCATTATTTTATAAAATAGTGTATATTAGTAGTTGAGGCCAGTGAGAAACTAAAAAATACTGATTTCTTAATTTCTTAATTTATCTAGGGAATGGCCTAGGCATTGAAGCTTTTACATTTTCTTCAGGTGATTCTAATGATCAACCATATAAAATTATAAAAGTGTTCTTTGAATTCCTTTTTTAGGCATAAAGATGTCATCATCAACCAAGGTAAATTAAAATTATTTTTTAAAAAGTATTTATTTCACTTTTCTATATCAGTTTAATTTGTGCTAATTGATAAGAATATTGACTTATTATCATTCAGTGTACTTTATTTGTTCATAGTAACCAAAGAGAAGTACATTGCTATAGTCATTTATGAAAATGCCCAATTTTTATTGTAAGATATGTCATTTTTGTCTCAACCAGCAAAAATATCAACCCGTGAAAAAAACAGCCAAGGTAAGAATAAGCTACGCAGTTGGTTGCCTTCTAAGTTAATTTCTTCTTGGATCTCTTATTTGGCTTTTCATTATTTATACTACCTGACTTTCCTCTTAACAGAGGAGGTATCATTATAATTTGGATTAGTGAATCCAGCTACATTTTTAAAACTCCATCTTATTTCTGTGACATCTAAAGATTCAAGGTGAACGGTAAAAATAAGTATAGCATTACAAAGAGGAATAAAATGCTAAAGGGAGTTTTCTCTCTTTTTTTTTTTTTTTTTAATAAAAAGATGTACTTAGAAAAGCCATTTAAAAGATTGATAAATTTTAACTCAGTTTTCTGTCTTGCCAACCTCATTGCAAATAATCACTCATTTCTAGATGCTAAGACTGCAAATATAATAAGTCTAGCAAATCCATTTCCTCTTAAATTTTTCTTTTATATTAATTGTAATTTCTGGCTACTTGCTGTTGTTGGCTTGTTCTGACCAAAAAAGGAGAGCAGACTTTTTATAAATATGTATTTAACTTAATTACAAAGTAGGTAAGTTCTATACATGACTTTTACATTCTTTTAGATTGCCTGCAAATTTAATTGAAGCATGCTGTCCCAAATAAAAGCATGTCCTTTCTGTGCATGCTTTTCGCAGCTCATTTCTGTGTGTCATAGTTATCTTATTTTCTGGGCTATTATAGTAACTAGCTATGATGTGGTTACAATTTTTGTTAGAAATTTAACTTGATTTCTGTGGATTTTTACTTTCTTTGGTTCCAATTAGAAAGGAAATATTTATTTGTAATCTTCCTTGGATCATTTGTCTTTACATAGAAATTCTAAACGAAGTTGAATTTTGCTGGCATTCTTTTCCATTAGTTAGGCCTTACTTTCTCCTTCCTTTATAATATAATATAGATTAGATAATGGTTGAGATACTTTAAGGGGAAAATGAAATTTTATTTACAAAGGCAATTCTGACATTATGTATTAAAACAATTTTTAAAATAGAGGCAATAAGATATAGTAGAAAGAGCAGTGAATGGGGAGTTTCTGTGTTTAATGTTTGATCCTAGCTCTTCTGCATAACAGCCTTGTGACTTAGGCCAAATGACAGTGTCTTTGAGTAGTTTTCTAATCTGAGAATAATAACTATTAAACTTACTTCACATGACTGCTGAAGGATGAAATAATATATATGAAAGCACTTTAAAAATAGAAAACACTGTAACTATAAAAAGGTGCTGTTATTATTAGATGTTTTGCTTAAAGAGCTCGAATTTTATAAAATCCTTATAGGGTAAATGAGAAAGAGCTGCCTGCCTTTTCTCTTCTTGTGGTATGTTCTTTGGAAGGAGAAAGGAACTTAAGATTGGTATATGAAAGTGGTTTGTGTTGGTGACACAATTTTCAAAACCATTCAGGTAAGTAGGTTAAAAAGTGAGGATTTTGCTTCAGAAGCATCACTTAACAGGATGTAGCCAGTATCTGGGGAGAAGGATGGAATGAAAGCTGGAAAAGGATATAGAAAAATTAGTTAAATTCTGTTACAAGAATTTTACCTCAAAAAGATTGTCCCAGATATTGGAGTTTGATAACATAAAATGTTGCTTGCATTGAGCCTCATTTTTGGAATTCGAGTGTATTTTTTTGCCAGTTTAATCTGTTATCTCCTGTCTGGAGAATAGACTCTAATCATTAGAGTGTACTCTCAGGGAGAACTCTTTGTTTCAGTCTGTTATGTAGTTCAGGCCTGACTGAGATTCAGGCCAAGGCTATAGAAAGAAGTAGGTGGATTTTAGATAGTTAAGTAATCTCAAGATCATTTAAAGTATATAGGAGGATGCGCTTAGGTTTTATGCAAATATAACATCCTTTTATATCAGGGACTTGTGTATCTATGGATTTTGATATCTGCATGAGGTCCTGGAACCAATTCTCCATGACGACTATATATTACATTTTAAACTATGGAAAATAAATATCATGTCTTCATAATTTCTAGGGCAGAATCTGAATGTTCTCATTCAGATTTGAATAATCTTAAATCATTTTTCTCTCGTAGAACCTCAAACTAAAGCTCTTTATTTTTTGTTATTTTTTAAAGTATTTTTTTCAAATTTTTTTTTCTTATTTCTTTTATGCCATTCCCTCTGATATACAGCTGTTTAGAATTAGCACATAATTAATTATCTGGTCATACTGAGAACCTGAATGAGATCCCTACTGGAAAGAAATCTGCTTAATTGAGGAAAAGGGAGCTCATCAATCACTAAATTCCACTCTTTCTTCCTCTTATAGTGCTTCCTCACTGCTCTAAGCTTAGATTCATTCTTGCTTAGCTACCACATCAATGCAGTAATATCCTAACTGTACAGGTACATTAAGATGGAAGAACAGTTATAATATCTTATAAAAATGAGAAGTAATTGACTATGTCTTACTAGCTACCTTTCTAAAAATGGCTTCATATGAAAAATACTTTAAAAGTCATTTTGGAATATGTACTGTCTAAAATCCCTTTATAATTTGTTGTAGCCCAGTGGTTGTTCATATAATTTAAAAATAAATAATATAAACTCATTTATAAAATTGAGGAAAGAAAATAAAAACCCTGAATAAACTTGTCATTCTAACAGCTATTACAATTCTAATATGTTTCTTTATCATCCTTTATCAGATACACATTTTATACATTCATTTAAGAAATATTTATTGAGTGCTTACTTTGTTGGGCCCTGTCCTAGACACTCAGAGTTGTAGCAGTTACAATGTCTAAACTGTGTGGAACTTATATTCATTCTACATAAACAAAACAGATAATAAATACTTAATATGTCAAAAGATGATACATATTAGAAAAGAATAAGGAGAGTATAGCATTGCTATTTTATATAGAGTGGCTAGGGAGGGCATTTCTGATATGATGACATTTGAGCCACCTGAAGGAAGTAAGTGAAATATGTGGAGTAAGAATTTCATGAACAGAAGAAGCTGAGCCCTGAGGCAGGAGCTTTCTTGCTGTTAAGGAATAGCAAGGAGGTCATTGATCATGGAGTGCATACAATTTTGCATTTGTTAGCTGTTACATTTGTAAAATATAGATTCACTTCAAGCCACAGAAGCTTCATTAGGTACCTCATTTAGGAAAGGGATGCAAAGTGGTGTAGTGAAAAGAGAAAAGAAAAGATTAGTAAACATGAGACCTAGTTAGTGGTATAATGATATGTATCACAGAAGATTAAAGAATCACAGTTCTACACTGACTAAAGTCAGCTTTGGTTGGGAGAAGCTCAAAATTCCATTTACCAAAGGAAATTATGAAAAAATATGAAACATTGTTCATCTAGTAATAAATTTTCCCTGTGACTCTGAGACATTGGGCCTCGGTTTCCTTACATATAGTTAGGCTTAGATTAGATACCACTAATGTCTTTCGAATGACTTTTTGAAAGCTCTTTCTTGCAGCAAACAAAATGAAGGACAGTCTCTCCCATCACACCCCAATATCTTCACTAACTTACGTGTAAACTACCTTTTAAAGAACTTGAATGCAGGTGCTTTTGTCTAGTGCATTGCATTATGTTTTCTGAGCGTGTTTGACTCTAAGCATACTTGGTCCTAAAACCTGTTCACCCCTGTGTAAACTGAGCATTAAATCTGAAAGAATAGCTAAAATTTACCTATAAGGATATATGATAGCAGTGGCCTTCTGACACTATATATTGTGTTGCCTATTGAGAGGGAATATATTATCACATACTGAGAGAGTGTGCAATTTGAAACAAACCAAAAAAAAAAATTAAAAGCCCTTAATTAAACTATAGATAGATTCTTGTTACTGAGATAGCAGTGAAAGATGAATAAAGTTTTTTTAATTTTCTTTTTTAGAGATGGGGTCTCACTGTGTTGCCCAGGCTGGGCTCAAACCCTACTTCTGTTTCAGCTTCCTGAGTAGCTGGGACAACAGGTGCACACTGATGCGCCTGGCTAGGATAAATAAATTTTGATAAGCTTCCTTAAAATGTAAGAATAACTTCAATAACCAGTTATTTCTACAGGAATGTGAATCAATAACTGCTTTTCAATAATGCTGCTTTTCTTACTACCTGAGATCATTGTCTCAAAAGGATGGGAGTTTTGATTAGGGAATATGATGATCATTTGGGGCACTTAGTGATATTGGATGGCCTAAGGGAGAGATGCTAAAGTAGAAGAGCAAAACCTGAGGAAATAAAGGGGCAGTGTTAGGAGGTATAGGGGAAGGACACAGAAAGGAAAGTACAGCGTTAAGTATTTCAAATTTTTGCCTAACATTCACCCTTCTAAAGATAATAGAGCAGAAGCATTTTCCTCTTCTACTCTGGCTGTTACGGTCCAGAGCCTAAGGTAGTACTATTTGGATTATAAGGAAGCTATATTGTTAGTTCGTTGGACTTCTGTGGACTAGAAGTCCACCACTGTTTGAACAGCACTGTCCAATAGAAGGAGAATGTATAACACATACGTAATTTTAATTTTCCTTGTAGCCAACATTTTAAAAGTAAAAAGGCAAAAGTAAGGCTGGACGTGGTGGCTCATACCTGTAATCCTAGCACTCTGGGAGGCCGAGGCAGGCAGATCATTTGAGCTCAGGAGTTCAAGACCAGCCTGAGCAAGAGTGAGACCCCGTCTCTACTAAAAAAAAAAAAAAGAAAAGAAAGAAATTAGTTGGACCTCTAAAAATATATATAGAAAAAATTAGCCGGGCATGATGGCACATGCCTGTAGTCCCAGCTACTTCGGGAGGCTGAGGCAGGATTTTGCTTCAGAAGCATCACTTAACAGGAT